>NW_009732291.1:158658-243630 GCF_000703405.1 Apaloderma vittatum | reverse complement strand
CTGAAAGGAGCGGGGGGAGAGTAAAAGAGCGGAAAAAGAGGGCAATTGCGACAGCCGAATTGCGAATGAGTTCTGCGGAGGCGGTGGGGTTTAAGCGTGCGCGGAGCGGAGGGCGCTGCTTTGAGCCGTCGCGGGGCAAGAGCGAGGCTGGGTTACAAGGCGCTGGGTGCAGCAGTTAATTTTGGCCATGGTTCAGGCTGGGGTTTGTAGGCTTTCCCGCAACGCAGCTGTTAGTCGGTTCTGTTTATTGTGATCAGCCGGGTTTGGGGATTCTCCTGTTTGATTTCCTAGAGTGCTGATGGGTCGGCAGGCAGGAATAACGTGATGGGGAGATGTTTGACTGGAGGGTGGTGGTGGGGGGGGGACACGGTAATATAGGAAACCCGTCGACTTTTCTGAAAGAGACACCAGAGCATGAGAAAAATAATAAAAATATTGGAAGGAAGAATGCCTGATGGAGAGATTTTGACAGCGCTTTCTGAAGCAGGAAATCCTTTTGCCTGAGATGTTTAAATTTTCTGAACACCAAGGAAAACACAGAGATCCCCACAGGAGAACTTTTCAGGATGACAGAATAAACATCGACATAATTGAAATATTTGACGTTTATTGACGTTTTAGGTGGCTTATTTGGAACGATGATCTTAGAATGAGGAAGTTAAAGACTTTTTGAAGTCTCATTAAATTTACATCTTGCTTTTGAGCAATTGAGACTCACAAAACATTCCCAAGGATGTATTTTTCTCGGTGTTTCTGACAGACACTGACAAGAGGAAGGACTTTGCAGTGAAAGGTTTCTTCTGGAGAAGGAGAGGTGTTAGTGCGTATAAAAGTGTTTCTTAGAAAGTGGTTGGATTTTGGGGTGGTTTTTGTTTGGTAAGTAAATATTTGCAAATGAGGCAAACAGAAGAGATAAAAGGTTTCAGAAAAAAAAATAAAGAGGATAGTGTGTTTCATGCAGTTTGTTTAAAATCTATCACAGAGAAAAATCTGGGATGAGAAGTGGAAATGAAGTGTAGCGCACCCCTGGAAGCTTTTAACATTAGATACCACGTATAAAGAATCTTTTCTTTCTCGTCCCATACTGAGACTGTTCACAAAGCATCTGCCAGGACGCAGACTGCTGGTTTGGCGTGTAAAATAAATTAATAGTATGTATCTGTAAATATGTATATATATGTGTGCATGTATACACATTATATACTTTTAAGTTTATAAACATGCACCCACGCAGTGTTTTCCATGCTGCTCACGAACCCACAACAGGCAATATTTAGGCAAGCACCTCGCTGCTGTCGAGAGCTTTCCCAAGGCCTGGTAGGCTCTGGAAAGGAGCAGCCAACCCCTCACAGCAGTTCTACGCAGTGACAGACGGCTTGAGTCACGCTTCGCCTTTGGAGAGCGGAGAGAAAAAAAAAAAAGAATGAGTAATCATTTTGTTTGAATTGCAATAAGTATGAAATATTTCTCGGGAGCCAAAAAAATCTTGGAAAAGCAGAAAGACATTCTTAAGTGGCTGGTCATAATAGGAGCGTTGTCACGTTGGAGTCCTGCTTTCTTAAAGGGAAGAAAGAGTTGGGGTTTCAAAATGTTTCATTCATAAGCATACGAAATAAGCATGCAGGATAGCACTTTCAGAAGAGTTTAAACTAGTAATTAAAAATGAAATAACGGTAATTACCTGCTTCTGGCTTAATAAGTGCAATTTATCTTTAACGTGAGCATCTAGTGAAAAAGCTCTACCTCTTCACTTAGACCCCAGCGATATGATTATTGGTAGAGTGAAAGTATTACCGAGTTTCATGGATTGCCAGCAAGGTGTCTTTTTGTAGCCAGTTTGCGTTTTAGTTTTGTAACATTTTGGCTGTTGAAGCCATTATGTCTCCAGATACTGATTGCATAGCACTTTTAAGGAGGCAAAGAGTGCTGCTGGGGAAAAAATGTCCTCTTCTCTCCCTTCCTCCCACCCTCCACCCCTTGCTAAAAATGACAGATTTTTTTTTTTTATTTTTTTTTTTTTCCCCTGAAGGAGGAACACTCTGATTTGAAGACTACCATTGTCTCTGAAATTTCCTTCTTTAAAGTAGAACTGTGTCTTAAGAAAAGGTGCTGGCTACAGTTTTCTGGGTTAACTTCTTATTTTCACTTAGAAAATTTCTTTTCAGCTGGAAAAGTGTTTTAAATTATAACCATTTAAAGGAAAAATTTGATCCTAGCAAGCAAAAATACTGTGGAAAACCTGTAATTTAGACAAGTACCTACGTTTTATTTGCTCCGTGCTGCTGAAATTTAGAATCCCTCCCCATTTACAGTTTACTTTTCACAGAACATTATTAACTTTTTGGCTTCATACATGATCTTCTGTCAGATGCTTTTGATTTGTAATTTAGCAAAGTATAATAAACAGTGCAAAAGTCATGAATTTTCCTCCGCATCCTGAGCTCTGTGGTAGGGAAAATGTGATAAAATGTGTACCTTAAGTCTTGTTTGATGATCTCTCAAAGCAAGTTTGCCTTCTGGAAATAATTTCTAGGGTTGAAGAGCATGGTATTAACAGATTTAATGTGGCTATTCAGTGGATTGGTGGAGTACTATGTGAGGTTTAACAAAATGAGAGAGACAAATTGAACATCAACAAAACCTACATCTGTGAAGAATTATAAATTTAATTAGAAAAAAAGGCAAACTTAAAAGACCTCATTAACTAATCAGAATTCGATGTTACTGATTTAAGATTCTTAAATGGATGAATTTTAAGTAGCTTTGCTATCACTGTCCTTTTTTTTCTTGCCATGTTCTATGCAGTGCCTAGATCTGCAATTCGCATTAAGGAGAAAGATAGGTTACTTACAACAATTAAATTATACGTAGCAGTCTTTTTGAGACATTAAGGAGAATGTGTATGTCATTTAACATATAAGGCATTTTTGCTTTAAGCAGAGTGCAGTGTACGAAGGGTGAGTGACAGCTCCTTTCTTTCCTTTTTGATTTTTTTTTTTTTTTAACGTGCCCCTTTGGCTGGCTGGGTAAGGCCATTGCATTTTTTCCCCCACTTTTTGTTTGATATCTGAGTTATATTGCAGAACTTCAATTATCCAGAAATCTGTTGGCAAAATGGGAGAATATATGAGAGCAAGCGCACGCCACCCAGAAATGTTTTTATTCTATGAACTGTTCGTCATAAGTGTGGTTCCTTACTACGTTGTAATTTTGTACTACACATAAAAAACTGAAAGCATGTGAAGTGTAGCATTTTGTAAACTGTAACTAATTTCACTCACATCTGTGTCTAATTGTTGTCTGCATTCGCATTCTTGAGAGTAGATTTATTTTTCCTGGACCACTCTGTGGATTCAGCTGACCAGCCTAAGTGAGGATTAGTTGTTTTAAAGTTATTTTGATTAAAGAGTCATTTTTAAATATGGTAACGTGCAACACATGGTTTAAATAATCCTCAAGACACAAAGGAATATATCTAAAGTATGTCTAATGAAAATGAAGATTGTGGATATGAACTTTCACAAATCGTAGAATGTTAGAGGACATATAAAGTATATGTTTAATTCACTTTGAATGAGCTGTGTTATTTTTTTTTTGCCCTCTCCCAGGAATCCATAAATGAAATCTCTCTCGCTATACACACATGTACACATTTATATATACATTTGTAATTGTACAGAAGTTGGTTGGGTTTTTTTATTTGGGTAAAATAAATAGGAAGGATTAAGTGTATTTTAAAGTTCAGTGAAGTATGAATAATACTGTAGGGCACTTCAGAAAGTACCGGTGAATTAAAGCATATATTTGAAAAATTAAGTTTTTTCTATTATAAAAGATTTAATGTTTAATGTTTTAAAGGATTTTGTGCAAGAGGGAGTGAAGATAGCTCTGTGAGCAAGCTTAGTTCTCACCTATAATTTTTTCCAGGTGTTTAGAAGTAACAGCAGAAACATATCCTAAGGCACTCTGCTGCAGTTTCTGGGGTAAAGAACTGAAAAAAAAAAATCTTTGAAACAAAATGCACAGTTTTGAATGTATCTGCTCATGTAGTTTGATTTGGCACATAACAATGTATTGAAAAGGGCATTACGCAGTACTTTAAGTACCCAGTTATAAAAAGATTGATGTTTTTCAGCATACGCTATTGCATGCTTCTTGACATCATTTGTAATCTTCTGCATTGCCTGGCTGCCTCTAGCAGTTGTTTACTCTTGCTAGTAGTAATTCTGCCTGTGATTAAAAATAACAAAAAAAACACCAACAAAACCAAAACACCCTACAGACACTACAGACACGTAAGTAGGATTTGCTTGGATGATTTTTATGGCACTTAAAATGCCTCAACTCTCTTGTCTTTGCTCTGTGATCATTTAAGAGATGTCAGTTCAGGTTGAATGGAAATGCACATGAAGGATTCTCAGTGCAGACATTAAGAGGATATATACTTTACCCAGAGAAACTTTTGTGTTCTTTTAAGCTAATAGTGTCTAGAAGCGCATCTTCACCTGAATTTTATCACCTGCTGACGATTGTTACTAGCTGCAGAGAAGAGTCTATTTGCAAAGCAACGGTGTTTTTCTAATAGGGTGTGAAAATCCATTATTCACCTGAGTTATAAAAGTTTTTTTGTGAAACTGGAACAATATTGCTGGGCTTCCCAGTGGAACGAGATTCTTTTTCTTGGCGAGTGACCTCAGAAGTAAATGCTACAGCTTCCTCCTATTTATTTAGCCAGAAGTCTTCTTTTAAGTCATTTTTATCAGGAATCTCATTAGCGATTGGAATTTTTACAAGTAAGACTTTGTGCAGTAATGTGTGGCGTTTTTATTTTAGTTTGCCCTGATTGGAGATGGGCTTGTGTAGTACAGTTTGTCATATATTGAAGATCTTTGCCATAGACAGACCTTCCCCTTGTCATCCCCCTTCCCCAAAATTAACGTCAGCCTCTCCATCTAGCTTCACCCCTGGCCTTTGGGGTGAGCCAACGCGTGGGTTCCCCATTGACAGGGTGAGGAGGAAGGATGGGGAAGAGTGGAGGAAGAGGAAAGCCAACACGATGAGGGCAAAGAAGCTGTCAAGAGGGAAGGGGATGGGAGAGGGAGAGAGAGCTTGGCCGGCGATAAGGAGAGGCAAGAGGGTCGGAAGGGAGCTGGCGGGCTTGGGGCTGCCCTCGGCAGGGCGATGTGCCGGGGTTACCTTCGCGGGGGTGCGCGGCGGAGCCGTGCCATGTCGTGGGAGGAGTGAGCCCCTCTGCAGCTGTCACGGGCCCCTGATGAATCACTATCCCGTCACTTGGCCGCCGTCCCCCCAGCGCGGGGAGGGAGGGAGGGAGAGAGACCTGCCGGGGAAACAACAGTTGATCCTTCAATTTAAAGACAATATGCCTTTCAGGGGCAACGTGCCCTCCTCCTCTCGTTTTTGGGTTTAAAGGACAGAATTGTCATCCACGGTGATATCCTTTCTTTAAATTAAGGCCTTGTGGTGAAGCGGAGTGATAGAGGCTTCTGTTTGTTTCCCTGGTTTACAGGTGCAGAAGTCCCAAACCCGTTCAGATGTTGCTGTTTCCTCAAGCTGCAGGTAAGGATTTGATTGAAAATTGCTATTTTTCCGGAAGTCTTTTATTCCTTTTTTTTTTTTAACTTCAAATAATACGTAAATATTTATTCTTGTTGTCCTCATTAACCAGATGAGTAAGTCCTGGAGTATTGCTTTTACGTGTGTGCAACCAAGTCTGTAAAACACAAGCGTGTACACGTTTTCACTAAGTTGTTTGACTTAATATTAAATACTGGCTTTTCAAACCCATTGCAATATCATCCTTCGTTATGTGTAGATCAGTTTAGGTACTGAAATATCAAATCAAGGATTTGTGTTTAGAACTTGTGATAATATCTCAGTTAAAATGTGAAAACTTCATAGCTGAAATGACATTTAGGCTTAAGGATATTTGTACTATTACTGTGGGAGGAATTTTTTATGTTATTTTAATTATCTTTAAAAAAGCCTAAGAATTTCTTTTAAACTGAAAAATTGCTGGTTCAAATGCCTTGGAGGCACAGTGACCTATGAAATTTCTAGTGGGAGCAATTACTTAGACTGAGTACCTCAAATAACGTTATCAAAAGTTTTATGTGTAAAGAAAGAGAAGGATGGGGCACTTCAATTGTAAGCTTCCCCAAATATCAGCCACGGATATGTCATGGTGGTGATGGCTGTTGACTTTTTATATAAGGCTATTAAAAACTCACATTGGAAATGTTTAGCTGCTTGTGTGATGTATGAACATTTAAATTTTGCTTCTAATTGGAATTGCTCTCTTCTTATTTTGGTGAAGCGACAGCTGCTGAGAGACAGAGGCGTGCTAAGGCATACTAGCGCCTATATGGATTCACTGTATGTTGGTCATATCTCTGTTCAGTTGGGCACACTTTGTGTAATCCACAAAGCAAACAAGTGAGCAGACATAATAATGTTTTAATGCGGCATTTGTTTCAACAGAAACAGAGGAACAATTAAGTAGTTTGCCAGAGTAAACACATACATCAGGAATATCTCATTCCCTGTCAGTAGATGATAGGTTTCCACAATTGCTTAAAGCGTTTTATTTGTTTTGGAGGCCCATTATATTGCCACTAAGCAGTAAATCTTGAAAAAGCAGAGTGTTAATTTGTTGTTAAGGGAATGTATGCCTTCGTATATTGGTGATTCCGTCTCTGTACGTATCTTAAAACTACAGGATGACATCAATTTTTAATGTACACTACTTCGTATCTAAATTTCATTCTGTTAGAAGCTGTAAAAATAATTACAGTAGCTGGACAGTCGTGTGTGGGGCTACAAAATGAATTTAGTATTAGAGAAGGTGAAGTTGGGAGAAGCTGTTCATATTTCACTAAGTGCTTTCAGGATGTTGATTATTAGCAGGCAGCGTCTCATATAGATAATTCCTCTGTAATCTGTGTTGAATATGTCACTAAAACTAGTTGCATCTTGTTTTCAGGTCTATGGAAATGCAGGATCTAGCCAGCCCACACAGCCGACTAAGTGGTAGTAGTGAATCCCCCAGTGGTCCAAAACTTGATAACTCACATATAAATAATAATTCCATGACACCCAATGGCACAGAAGGTGAGCCACAATTTTTTTAGTGTTTTGTAGTTTGTGTTTCCTCCTTATTGCATTCATGTTCTTGCAGTCAGTAAGCCATATAGAGAAAATGTTTTACTATTTTAGGTGTTCCACATTTATGTAATGCAGTGTGTAGGGCTGATGTTCAATGTTTATCAGTAGCTACTATTATCAAGTTTCAGCAAACGCTTTCATTCCAGGTTTAGGTACCTTTCACAGAGTTCCAATGGACTAAGCAGACATTATGCGCAGAGCTTAAAATAAAAGTATCCAAAAAACCTGAAAGTGTAGTTTATTGATGAGGAAAAAAAAAAGTGGTGTTTACAATTCTTGTACTACAAAACACAATCTTTCAGTCTCTTTCACTATTTCAGCATTTACATTCTTACTTTTTGCAAGCTCCTAAGGCTATGAAAGTGTTGTCAAGTAGGCTAATAAAACTGAGTGTTGAAATTTCCTCGGGCTAGCTTGCTGCTCTGATGGAGTGGCCAAAATTCAAACAGGTGTAGTAATTCAATGGAGTAAACTGATACCTATTTTTCAAGAAGCAGTCAGGCAGTTGATAAGTTATGTTTGTTCTCAGTAGAATACTAAGAGCAGAACAACCTAACTAACAGCTTTGCCAGTAATATAATACCTCTATCATACATACATAATACGTATAATAATACATGTAATGAAACACAGAAGGGTTTATATAATAATCAGCAAAAAAATACTCTTTCCTGTAACTTTTCTGTGGCAGTAGTAGGAAAGATCATACATGGCACTTGGCTAGCTATGTGAATGGATTTTAATGCATTACTAGAGCTTCATTATTACTGTTCAGTAGAAATGTATAGTTAAACAACTGTTGGAGCAAAAATATGCTTTTTTTCCCTTAAGAACTGGGTCATGTTAGTACTGTCAGACTGTTTAGGATTATGGACATGCATTGCATTCTTCCAGGAAAGGCACATGTCAATCAAACAGATGTTGTCCACCCTCAATTCCCCAAACATCTCTGTTATTCATTCCAATTGGAGTCCTCTGTAGTGGGGAGAGTTTATGGGTTATCAGATTAACAGGCATTTGTACCAGAGTTGTGTATAATTTACTTTTTGCTAGTGCTGTAAAAGTATTGCTGCAATCAAATTGTAAGCCATTTGGAAAAAAAAAAAGAAAAAAGTGTCTTTTTAAAGAATAAATAAAGTGCTTAATGTGTTAGTGTAGCTTAAGCAGAAAAATATTTCACAGATGAATCTTCTTCACTTTAAATACACAAGTATATTATTATATTTTTATATCGTATTATCAGCTATATGTCCATTTTGGTACAGCATAAAATTGCTTGGCCCTTTCAGATTAAAATTCCTCTAGCTCACGAAAGCCTTTACTATAAACTTCACCAGCTTTTGTACTTTCTGTGTAACTTGAAGGTTCTTTAGTAGCACAAAAATGGGGAGTGTTCCTTGGAACACTGAAAGACACTCTCCATCTGGCTCGACTTTTTGCTCTAAGTAGCTGTTTTGTGCAGACATGCACTCCGAAAAATGGGGTGCTTAACGTTACTTGGTAAGGAAATGAGCTATATTTTGTATCTGTTCATGCACTGACTTCAGGTAGCAAATAATTTTGGAAATAATATCCCAGCTTCTGGGTAGGTATCGGAGTTTACTGAAGAAAGAAAATTAAACCACGGTAACATACCTGACGTTAGAATTTTAAACCTCAGCTTTACTAATTTCAGGTGAATTTTACCCAGAAGGCTGTAAATTGCGATACACGTTTCCCTCCTGAGCCGAAGCCAAATGGTTTTCTTTTGTTTGCAATTTTCCCTCAGGTGACATGACCCTCCTCAGCACTGCAGACTGGTTGCTAAGCCCTAGCACACAGAGCCCCGCAGGTTTGGGTGGCTGTGGTGGGCGCAGCAGGCGCGGGCGCTCAGCATGCGTTTTCTGATGTGGTCCAGAAAGCGTCCCGAGAAATAGCTTGTGTGCTTGGCGATCCTGGTCTAGACTTTCTAAATTGAAAATTCCTGTCTCTGATTGCTCTTAACTCACAAATAAGGAAAAGTTTGTGAAGGAAACATGACTGAATAATTTATTTCTGAATTAGATGTTGGCTGAAGGCAAAATTTGTGATCGAAGCAGATACCTAAGAATCTGAAGGTGGAATTTTTACTGTGAATCTCTTCTATCGTGAGAAAATGTTCGATTTAGGTTCCTTGAGCTGCTAAATAGGCTTAAGAAAAAATGGAGTGAATGAAGCAATGGTTTCTATTTTTTTTTTTTTTTAATGAAGAGTGAAGTAAAATTATTTTTTCTGAGATTTTTGAAGCAGAATACTGCTGAGACACAAGTGGCAGATTGTAAGGATGCAGTCATAAGGGTTTGCCAAACACGTTTCTTAAAATGTTGCAGTGTGGTTTGCTTGCTTATTGCATGTGGAGTGGAGATGTGGGTTGCTGAACCTTCACATGTTAAATATACTATGTGAAACCAATGTCTGATTTACTATGCATTTCTCAATAGCATAGAAAATCTCTCATTTTCTGGCATAGGGAACTTTCATGTGAATGAGAAACAGGGCCTCTAGGTATTTGCATGTCGTAAATATCTTGTAAAGATATGTTAAATTTGATTTGACTATGGGTGTGATTTAGGCAAATTTCCATACCCTGAAGTGCAGGATATGTTCACTAGATGAAGAGGAGGGAGAAAAAAAATTTAAAAACCTGTCCCAAAGTGAAATGGCCCTGTTTCAAACAAATATGTTCATTAATTCCTCTAAGGCACGTTTTCAGACTTGTCTCTTATTGATGTTGTTCTACAAGAGGATGTGGTTGGAGGATAGCTAATATTTTTAGCTTTACACTTAGTGGTAAGTTTTCAAAGCACTGAATGGGAATTTAGTTGTGTTATTGAGTCTGAGTTTAATCTCTGTGTGCAGCTTTGAAATAATAACTCTTTTATGTGCTTAATTTCACTTTGGTGAAGCAAAATTACTGTAGTGCAGGATTGACCAGGTAGTGCTGGCCAAGGACTGCAGACGAAGAAGTTCAGGGGGGTTTTGGTTGACTGCTATTTATTTCCTTCTATCTAAACATTTTAAAACAAGTCAGATTTGCTACTTCTTGTCTCAGATAGCAATTGCTCTACAGGATTCTTGTAGTGATTTCTGTAGAACAGTATCCTTTTAGGTTCATAGCAGATTAAGATACAGTCTTCATAGCTCTAGATGTGTATGTGGTGAGGGAAAAAGTAGCATTTCCTTAACAGCTTGATTCAAAAAAAAAATTAAAAAATCATAGCAATAGGAAGTAATTCCTTTACTGGGTTTTTTTGGTGTGTTTTTTTTTTCTTCCTCTTCTCTTGGCCAGGCAGCATGGTGTTCAAATCAGTGATGGGGAAGTAACAAGGAAATTATAGACTCTGACCAGTCAGAAATTTCCCAGGATCAGATGTAGAGGAGTAACACTAAAATGTCTGGCTAAAGGCACTCAGAAGAAGCAGTCCTGTCATGCCAAGATGATGCTGATGATATGAATACTGCAGTATTTGAGTTTTCCCTGTTATTTTTAAGTGTTTTTCCACAAAATACCCTCTGTCGTAGGCAACAGCAGACACTGGACACCATTAAAAATTTGTCCCTGTATGACTTGTCTAAGAAAATCTATTCATAGTCATGCCTTGCCTCTAATCTTCCTTTTTCAGCGAATTGCTGTAGTGGGTGATACTGAAGGAGTTGAAGAAACAATAACAACAGAAGTTAATACAATTGTTAAGTTTTATCAAACAGCTAGTGGCTATTTCAAGAGCTGCCCCCACTTTGGTACATATACTTTGGAGAAGAAAGGCTAATCAATAAATTTGAAAGGAGTAGCAAAGCTGTTTTCCATAGCATTCAACTACATCCAGTTTCTGCCTGCAGTGATCTTTACTTTTATCTAAAGAATGTAAATTAGTTCTGATGGGTGACACAGAGTGAGAAACAGAAACCTATTGCTCATTGTGATGATGTTTTATGCAACTGGAATGAGAAAGAGTAAATAAAGACTGGGAGAAGGAGCCATGGTTTTCCAAACAGCTACACTTCATTCATGTTAGGAGTATGGAAGTGCTTCTGCCCTCATTTTTGAATGTTTGGAAGGAAGAAGGCATTTTCATATCAACTGGGAAGGGAAAATGGATAACAAATTGAAGATCAGATTTTCAAAGACACGTAGGAAGGGAGCCTTCAAAGGAAGTTGGACATCAAAATTCCTTTGAGGAAAAAAAGTACTCTTTAAGTACCTGCCGCAACACGAGAATGAGATCCCACACAAAGGCAAAGCTCCTCACTACATGACTCTCTGATGTGTGGCCATTAGAAAGGTTAGTTTAAATCTGGTGAATGGAAATCCATCTTCAGGGTGTCGGAAGGCAGCACTGTGTAGTATGTTTGCTGTCAAGTTGTGATATTATTGAATGCAGAAAAAATTCCTTACAGTATTTTCTGAATGATGGAATAAGATTTTGAAATCTGCAGGGAGGGCATGACCCATTATGAAACATGATGTAAATATCTATAAATAAATTATATATAGCAATATTTTGTAGCACTCAAAATAGTGTTTCAGTATTATATTCAAGCTTGCACATGGCAGGGAACGATTTTCAATTCTGTGTAAATTATTAATGATTTTTAATAGTTATTCATAGTTTTGTGTACTGTGGGATGAAAAGTTGTGGTAGGTCGTGGCAGTTGGACTGAATGATCCTCCTTTGGGAGATGCTTGGGTTCTGGTGCCTTTTAACTGCTCATTTTTGGTGTTTCTGCCAATTATATTTGCTGAACTATCTAGACTCATGTTTGTGATGAAGAGCTTGATGATGTGAAACTTCTGTGATGCAGGGATGCGTCCATACTTAGACATCCTGAAATAATAGCAAAGCTAATATTTGTGTTTTAGTGAGGTGTTAGTATAAAGAACTATTGATGCTAACTTCTGTGCTCAGCCCCAGAAGAGTGTGAGAGGGCAGTTGTGTGGCCAAAGACTGCAGTGGTCCCAGGCCTTAGACTGACAAAAGCAACCTGTGAGTCTGTAGGGGCTAGTAAGAACTTTCAACCTGCTGCCACTTCTGGAGGAAAAAATCAGGTATACATCACTGCCCATTTATGTGAGGCAAGTATGTGACTTGGATTATAATTTTCTTCCCTGCTTTTTACCTTTTTCTTCTTGCTGTATTATGTTGGCTTCCTTCCAGCCTCTTTGTCTTATCTGCAGGTTTTTTAATCCCGATTTCCCAAGAGTCCTTCTGTCTGTTCTGAGCACATGTAGCATAAAGCTCTGTTATTCTTCTTTCATAAGTTTTTGGCCAGTGAAATAACTTGTCTAATCCTCTGTTGGCTCAGTCCAGCAACTCCTGTTGCATGGTCTTGAGGAGGACACTGGCTAATAAATATTTATGTATTTATTGTCTTTTCGTTATGTATGTGCATCTGTGAAAGCTTCGCCATAACATTTTCGTGAAAGGAAGGACTTCATTTAAGTGAAAAGTTAATAGTGGTACTGGCAGGGGGGTTGGACTAGATAATCTTTCGAGGTCCCTTCCAACCCCTAGCATTCTGTGATTCTCTGATATTAGTTCCCACAGACATTTGAGGAAAATACTCCAAATAACAAATTACTTTTTTTAAAAAAAAAAAAAAGCAGCAAAAGAACGGAACATCTTGGAAGCACAAGTATTTTAATACCATTTGTATTTACAAACTTCTCATAAATGTGCTCACAGCACATGATGTTCCAGACTGTGGATGGAGCAGGGTGGTGTGAGAGCACTGTCTGAGTGTGTCTGAGGGTTCCACAGAGCCCTGCTGGCACAGTGGCTAGGCACAAGCTGCAGAGTGTCAAGAACTTGTCAAGATATTCACTACTTCACTGGAAACTAACTGCAACACATGGTGGTAGGTGTGATATCTCTCCAGTGGGACCAGCCTGTTATGCATGGTGTGCATGTGTGCAATCATGATTGCGTGGCATAAGGTAGAAATGTCATCTGCCTGGTCAGTAATACACATGAGCAGGAAATCCAGCCTCAGCTGTTGCGGTGCACTAGCAGAAACTCCAGAGAACATCTCAGACTAAGATCACACCTTAATAGACAATTGGGTGATATTTGAAGAGCCTTACCCACTTCAGAAACTTGTGATTTGGAGATTTAGTGCTTCCCTTTGTGTCTTGTAATGTTCTGAAAGGTGTGGCTTGTCATGAGTAAATAAAAGAGCATGAAACTTGGTTATGCTTCAGTATTAGCCATGTCATCTGACCCCTGGTCCGTGAGTGAAGTACCTGTGCCACTGATTTTGATGAGACAAGCTACTGCAGGGTGCAGGAGAATGCAAGCTGGAGCTATCCCTCTTCACCCACATTAATTTGACTTTAAGTCTGGAAGTCCTGGAGTTTAGACCCTGGCCAAAAAGAGACGATACTATTTCTCACTTACAAAAGATCCCACCCATTTTGTCATTCTGTTTCTGTCTTCCTATGTCAGTCTTGCATCTTGTACACCTTAATGGCAGAGTGGGCTTGACTTCACCATGATCTCTAAGGTCCCTTCCAGCCTAGGCCATTCTATGATTCTATGATGCTATAATTTCGTTTGAAGCCCTCCATGTTCCCAGAAGGTACCTGGTGACAGCCTTCTTTGCCATTAATGACTGGAGCTCTCATGTTGTGTGGTCATTCTGGCTGGCTTTGGTTAAAGAGTAAGGATATTTTACATGACTGCTCTGCAAACTCTTGCATGTGCAAGAGAGTTGCCGTGGTCAGATGCCCAGTAGAGGATTTAAGGGCAAGAAAAAAAAAAGGATATAGGCCACAACACCTCTGAAAGGTTTATTTCTGGATACATGCTGCCTCTGGTTTGGATAGGAGAGATACAACTGGCGAGTGAGTGTGAAAGGGTGAGAACAGCAGTTTGGTTTAGATATTCTCATCTCGTAACTGTGATGAAGGAGACTATTTTAACCCATGATTCTACTTGTCCAATGAATATCCGGGTTAAATCTTGATTAGCAGCTACAAACACTATGAAAACTTGTCTCTGCCCAGATAGTTTTGAATTTTCTTTCTGATTTTGCAATGTAGTGGTGATGCCATTTCTTTGTGAATTTAAGGTTTTTACTGATAGATGAGCAGGTACGATGATGTTAAAGCCTTTTCAGCATAAAGTAAGAGGAAGATGAAAGTCAGGGGGGGAAATATGCATGCAGTGAAAGCTAGGTGTTAGCTGCAGCCCAAATACTGCAGAAGTGTTGAAGCCTTCTCACATCAGAGAGGAGAGCAGGAAGCAGTCTGGACTTGAACTAGAATGTGCTGCTTTGAGCAGGGACTTTCTTTGAAAGCTAAACATAAATTTAGGCTGGAAATTACCTTGTAGTAATAACCTTCTGGTAATTTCCAGACAGAGAGATTCAGGAAGAGTCCTCTGCTTTTGAGAAACAAGAGCAAGAAAGTTTATCAGACTTCATGGTCAGGAGCTGATGATTTGATAATCTGTGATAAAAAGAGAGAATAGTGTCCTGGATAGGAATTAGTACAATTGAGTAACCTGTTTATAAGTAAAAGACCCACTGGTTTATAAGTAAAACCTGTAACTTTTACTAACCTGTTTGTAACTGCAAGATTCTTCAGTACAAGCAGAGGAGAGTTTGAATAAAATAAGGGAAAATATCATCAGCTTAGAGATTCAAGGTAGAGTTTTTGTTCTGTTGTTAGTGACAATTCTGTTTGAGATTTCAGGTGAGCTTTGGGCTTCTAGTGGTTACAGAAAGAGGATGGTGTCAAGCAAAACAGTGTATGAATAGTAACAGATGCATAAAATACTTAAAATATCTACCCGATGCTTAGCCGATAACATTTTTTCATAGAATCATAGAACCATTAAGATTGGAGAAGACCTCTAAGATCATCAAGTTCCACCATCAACCCAGCACCATCATGACCACTAAGCCATGTTCCGAGAACATTTGAAGATGTCACCTTGAGACAAACTAAAATAGGTTTAAATATTGTGTTTATGTGTGTATCTATAGCTAAACTAACAGCCCCACTTACTTTGAGACTTTTTGTGCTCCATGGACACTGAGAGCTGTCATCCAGGAATGCTTTAATTTTGCCCACTTATTCATATAATACAAAGAATATAACGTTAGAGTATTAATTCAGTCTTAAAACTGCAAAATTAAAACTGATTTAACAAGTCAGCTCAACAGAGCAAGTCTTATATGTATTTTAGATAAAGTAATTTTTAGAAGATATTTAAAAACCTTCCTTCTTGCATACTTGAAGGTGCAATCTTTATAAGGTATTCATAGGATTTTTGTGTTAGGAATGGCCAAATATTAGGTTTCTAAATCTATATTTTAAAGAGCCAACATCTCATTCCTCATATTACTCTTTACTGCTATATACACTAGTGACTGCATGACAAGCTGTGAACTGAGAAGGCTGTTAATTGGCCAATGAACCACATGAACTTGTGGTTTCTGGTCTCAAGTTGTCTTTCTTGGTGAAGTTCAGAAACTGCCATGTAATATGGCTGACAAAACAGAACTCATTGCACTTGCAATCTCCAAGTGTCTTAAGAAAAAATAACATGACAATCTATGCACCAGTAGATCAGCAGTTATGCTATCATCTCAGAATTCTTGCGCTTTTTTTCTCAGAGCTAGTGTATATGTTATTACCTCCTACTCCTATTTTTTCTATTATGCTGTTATGTTGTTTTGTTACACATTTTCTTTTTAAATCTTGGTTTTATAATCTCATAAATGACTAGAAAAGAGAAATAAGGAGGAAAAATTTCTCTCTGTTGGCATAGCTTCTTAAGCTCCTTGCTATATAAACCAAATCTGTATTAGTAATTCTAAATAACTTTAATTTTTGCAGCAGACTAGGAATATGTTAGATTTCTTCTTAAACTTCTTACTGATAATCTCTTTTATTACATGAGTGATTTTGCTGGCACTAAAGCTTAGTAGCATATTGCTAAATTAGAGTCTGTCTCTATAATGCAAGTCTGATAATTCTGCACCTCTCTAAAGGCCTGATTTTATAAAGGAGCCACAGAAATGAGAACTCTCCTGTTTCACTTTCTGCAGTCTCTGCCACAACTGAGCATGCTGTTGGCAGCTCCTGGCAAGCTTGCAACGTGTTCTGTGTGGATGTGCAACATTCCTACTCCTTGCTCAGTGTCATCCTCCGAAAGTGTAGGACACATTGCAGAAATGTTGATTTTCATGGAAAATGTGGAAAGCTGAAATCTATAGTATGATTAAGGAGCACGTGACAGGAGCAGATCTGTGCCCATCCAAAGCCTTGCTTCCTTGGACAGCTCCATTCTCTCATGATCGATGTGGGTTCCTGGTTTGCTATGCAGACAGACTGGCAGACTTGTAACCCTAGAAAATCTCTTTGCTTCTTTCCCTGTGATTCTAGTGTGAAATGTGCTGCATTGCAGGTTATTTTTTGCCTTGAGCAAATGAGACGCCTTCCTTTGCAGTGAGAATACACATAGTAAATATTTCCAATAGGTAAAAGTATGCCTGTTCTCAGTTTTTTTCTTTGTGTAGCAAGCTTTTATCCTCTTGGAATATGTTTAGACCCAGATAGAAAGAAATATGCAGTTATTTTTTGGCATTTTGATTAAAATGCTTAGGGAATGGAGGGCTTTTCAATTCCTATCCATCTTCATTAAATTCCCAACTAGCTGTGGCACAAAGGTCCGTTAAGGTCATGGTTGTTCCTAAAGACAGCACGATAGGGCTTATGTATTATCACCCTACAAATGGGTATCCAGATCAGGAATAATGCAAACAGCCTTTCTTATCTTGTTTTTTTGTATACTCGGGAAATACAACAGCTGGGAGAGAACACATAAGGAATAGTTCTTTTGAAAAATTTGTGAGGACCTCAGTCAGCAACTAGAATTCATTTCCATGAAGAAGGCACTGCATTGTATTTTGTATACATTATCCTGTATCTTCAAAAGTAGTATGTCTAGTAAACAACATTTAGTTATAAACATTGTTGCACTGAAGTATTGCTCACGATTCATAGAGACAGAAGTTATGTTTTGATGAAGTTTTTCCCCAAATGGTGTCTTGAACAAGGATCTGACATCCAGATAGGTGCAAAGGCACATGAAGTAGGCTTTTAAACCAATGGCAAGAGAGTAATTTACATCCACTTAGAAAGAAATTATCCTAAAAGTCTTTATTTAGAACAAATGATGCTATAGGTCTCTATACTGTGTGAGGTGGCTCAGTGGAGTCCTTGGACTGTAGGTTCCAGTGATCCAAACAATGACATTTTATTTTATCGGGAATGTAGAAGAATTGTTTATCCAGTAGAGAAGAGGGGAAGTGTTTGAAGAAAGCATATGCTGAAATCTTGTACCCTTTACCCCAAGTTAGATTGATCTCATCTTACTCTTTTTTAATCCCCGACAGCTCTCAGCTATAGAGAAAAACATCTTTCATTGTTATTTCCAAAAGTATAATTTTGTTGTGGAAATTAGGTTCAGAAGGCCTTCAAATTTTGGGGAAAGCTGGAGCAATCAGTTAAGTATGAGTCTGGCTGTAAAATGTAGCTGTGATAAATGTCTAAGAAAAAGCAGAAGATAGTGTAGATGCTATAATTATTGGTATCTAAATTCACAAACTGTCTAGAACTTGCTGTAATATCTGGTAGTTTCTGGAAAATTACTTGAGATTGACGCTTTGCAACAAATACTTTGTTACATCTGTGTGTTAGACTTGCAGTATGGACTTATGAAATGGATGTTGGATATGTTGTGTTCTGTGTTTTTTGAAGAAATACATTTATATTAGAGTTGTAGTTCAGGTCATGAGTGCATTCTTGAAGTGAACCTCTTGGCCACCCTTTCTTACAACACCTTAATTTACCTTGTCTCTTGGACCAAGTGGAAGAAGTGCAGTTAATTCTCTCCAGCTGCTGATGGGTGCTAACTCCTTGGAGCAAGACTAAATGTAGCATGAATAACACCCCCAGAAAATACCTAAACTGCGTATACTGGATCCTCTGCACCAGCTGTTTCGCTCCATGAAACTTTTATTACTGGGCTACGCTGCTTCCTAATGCAGTTGTAGCAGAGTTTTGTGTGTACTGATCTCTCGAACTGGCATGTCCACACAAAACGTCCTGTGTATCAAAATAAAATAGTGGGTGATTAGTAAAATCTTGAAAGATTGCATGTAAATCTTGTGGACAAGGTCTGGTGAAGAAAATAGTTAGGTGTGCAGTAGTAAGAATTTGGATCGGCAAGGAAAGGAAAGGTCATTTGTCAAAAGGGAAACTGCCTCTCCTTCACCCTTGCCAAATCTAAAGGGCTTCTGCTAGTGATGGTTGCAATTCCTGCATGTATGCCTGTACAGACAAACATATGTGAATATATACACATCTGTCAAGATGACGCCGTGGCTTTACACATCAAATAGGGTGCAGTTTACCTCGCTTTTCTTGGATTAACTTTCCACAATCTTACTGAACTGCCTGCTGAAAGGTCAGGTATGCACCAGTGCTGGTGCGTGGGAAGCGGTGACTGTGTGTGTCAACAAGGGCGAAAGTGGTGGGATGTTGATGACAGTAAGATCAGCTCCGCTGTTTTCCGAAATGTCGTCCTCAGTTGCCTGTGGTGTGCTGTAACTCCAAAAGCTAAGCAAAAATGGATTTCAGAGGTTGCCATGCTGATCCGGTAACTCCCTGGGAGTAGGTATTGTACCTGTTTGATCCATGCCAGGTCAGCCCTGTCCTTCCTCTGTGGATCGAAATACTGTTGTTACTGAGATTGCGCTGGAGAAACAGAAAGGGAAATTTGGTTATTTACTTGAGGCTTTATTAAAAGTCATTAATTAATAATTAATTACGAAGCAATATGAGCCAGGCAAGAATCTCTCTTACTCTTATTCTTTTTTACTCTCTGACAGCTGTGCTGGCTTGTGGTTGCAGAGGGAATAAAATGTAAAAGCATTCTTTGAAGTATCTGGTGAGGACTGCGTCCCCTTTATTTATTCAATATTGCTGAATATAAAGTTGGTTTTTATTTTGAGAGGAGAAATCCACCGTGAGGAAAGTGTTTTACTTCATCTACAAATTCTTATTTTTCCTCTAACAAATTCTCATTTTTCCTCTCAAGTTACTGAGATGGAAAAAAAATGGAACAGCCCACAGAGAAACCAATTTTGAAATAATTTCCTTTTTTGTCTTATTCAAATTGCTGTCTTTCAAGCCTGTAAATGTCTGTGTGACCTGATCTAAATGTAGATCCTTATTGTTGGGTCTGTAGGGATTAAGAGGAATCAGGACAGGTGCAGAGAGTTGCATGGGGACTTCTGGTTTGTTACAGTGGCTCTTATTCCTTGGGGACAGAAATAACCCTCTCGATCACTTCATATGTATGTGTAAATCATTGCTGCCAGTACTTTGCATTGTTTGTATACACAAATACATATAATGCAAAATATTGATAGCCATGATTTAAAACATTTGCAGCAGATTTTTTTTTATTGAATTTGTGACTGTAGTGCGTGTGTGTGCATGCGTGTGCAAGAATTTATTAGGTGCATATAGAATATATTTTATTTATATTTCTATAGTTAAAACAGAACCAATGAGCAGCAGTGAGATTGCTACTACTACCACCACAGACGGATCTTTAGACAATTTCTCAGGATCAGGTAAGGAACAAACAAAGGCTTTAAGCTCAGTGTTTTTGCATTTACTATTTTCTTATGCCATGCTGTCTAAACCTGTGCACGGCTGTTACAAAGCCTTGTGCACTTTGCAGCTTATGCCTTTTCTGTTGATCTTACTTGGACAATGTGTGTCAATAGGAGTTTTCCCTGAGTAAAGAGCATTAGGGCATCAGGCTTATTAATATCCATTGGTGTCTTCGGTGGGAGTCTCACCAGGGAGTATTCCCTCCCAGAGTAATTATTCTTTCGTTTTCTGTGAGTAAACATATCTGCCTCTGTGATTAGAGTTGTAATTGAGGGGTAGGTCTGCCTCATTCATTGTAATTTATTATTATCAAGGTATTCATTCTTTTGTCAGGCTTTTTTCTTCCTGGAAGCCAAACTTATCTTAGAGTCTAACATACAGGAGACAAACACTGAGAAAATTCTGAGAGGTTTGCACAGTTTTGCCCAGCTGTGGATTAACTGTAGTATGACTAGCACATTGTTTTTATGGTGCAAATAAATAAAAAAGAATCTAATACTATCTTGTGGGGTTATAGCTCCAGAGTAGCAAAATTTGACATCTCCCAACCAGTCAGGCTCCAAGTAGCTAACCCTTTACTGGCTTTGTCACAGCCTTCATTTTCTGCACATGCTGTTGAGTATGAAACCATCAGACTTGAAAACCAAAAAAAGATTGTATTACAGAGTATTTTAAATCTCTGAAAGAAAACCAGATGGTGTGTTTAATGGTAGCTATGTGCATCTGTGATGATCCGACTAAAGGTCGGACCATAACGTTTGATGTAACTGCAGCCTCATGGGCCATGGAAAAGGTAAAAAACTGTTGGGTGTGGAAGGCACAGAAAGAGACTCCCTGCTTCCCTCCACGCTTCATGAGCACTCCCAGAGTGTAAAGATGATGGATTTTCCCTGTAGTTGGCCAGGAAAGGGGTAGCTGGTGAAGGGTAATTATCCGTGCCTTGTTTATTTCCAAGTACTTAGCAATAGGGCCTGTTGTTTCTCCGGCTGTCTGATTTTACAGTAGTCCCGTAACCTGCCGCTGACCCCTTCCTGGCAAAGGCTTCAAACCCCACCTTGGGTCCTAGAGGAGAAACGGCACCCGAATGGTAACTGGAGAGGGAAGGGCTCCTGAAAATAACGCCCGGAGCTGAGCACACCGGCACATCTGCCGCACTCTCGGCGGCACCCAAAAATACCAAAGGAAATTGGGACGGGCTGGCATAAAGTTCTGTGTCAGCGGTGGCGGGGCTGCTGGGGCAGAAGCTCCCTATTTGCCCTCCTGGGGTTAAGTGTTTCACTAAGTACCTTTTCACGTTAGACAATTTTACACTGTACTGGCTGTTCTGAAGGTCTGAGAGCATATTAGAAAGCAGATAAGATAAAGGGGTGGGAAAAGAGAAGGAAGCGTAATATGGTAATACATTGTCTGTATTATGAAATTATTTTTCTTTTTAAAAAAGAGGCACATGCTCTGAAGCTGGCCATATGTTTTCAATTGAGGCATGCATAAAGCTCCTTCATAAAATGTAGGTCTTAAAAATTCTAAAAGTTAATAAAATGTTGCACTTGAGATATCAATAATCCTTTGAAAATATGAAGGGAAATGTTTCCATTAGGAAATAGGTTGTTTGCACTGAAAATGTTGTCTGCA
Organism: Apaloderma vittatum; assembly: GCF_000703405.1. Classification (NCBI taxonomy): domain Eukaryota; kingdom Metazoa; phylum Chordata; class Aves; order Trogoniformes; family Trogonidae; genus Apaloderma; species Apaloderma vittatum. The sequence goes on along the minus strand of NW_009732291.1, from coordinate 222,104 downwards.
TGTGAGCAAAGAATAAACTATTGCTCAGGAGTTGTACAAAGGGGCAATTTAGTATTTGAGATTTGTAATCAAGATTTTAATGTTAAGCATTCTTGTATGGTTCCTGATAAAATATTATTTTCTATCTAAGGTATCAATGATATTTGAATTTAATTAAAATCTTGTTAATACTCTGAAATTCTATTAGGAAAAATAATATTTATCTTTGGTGTGTGTATTTACACTTCTGTGTGCTTTCTTTTCTCCTTGGTGCAGCAATTGGAAGCAGTGGTTTCAGCCCAAGACAAACACACCAGTTCTCCCCACCACAGATTTACCCTTCCAAGTATGATATCTTTTTAAAATAATAATAGTAGTTGTAATAATAATAACTGAAATAGGCAGATTTTAACCTCATTTAAAATAATAATTGGGTCCATCTGTTAAGTCATGATTTTAAACTAGTTTCTAGGGAAAAAAAATATAATTTTTTAAATGCTAAGAATGTATTTGGAGAATATTTGGAAAGCTCTTATTTTACTTATTCTTTTATTATTGATTTCTTATTGTTGGTTTTTTTTGTCCTGCAGTTTCTGTTGTCTAGCACAGCCTATGATTATGTGTTAATAAAGTAGCAGGATTATAATAAAGCTAAAAATAAGTACTCGCATGTCTGTTTAATGCAGTGTCTGTCCTATTTTCTGTCATTTGCAATCAATAGCAGACCATACCCCCATATTCTTCCTACCCCCTCTTCACAAACGATGGCTGCATATGGGCAGACACAGTTTACAACAGGGATGCAACAAGCTACAGCTTATGCCACTTACCCCCAGCCCGGCCAACCCTATGGAATCCCTTCATATGGTAAGAAATTGCGTCTGTGTTATTTTATGCCCAAGGTAAATGGTTTTTAGATCAAGATTACATGACCCTTGTGTTAGTATTTAGTGGGAGAGCTATGCCCTCGAGCATTTCTTGTGGAAGACTGGTAGTTTACCCATTGGAGTGATGCTTAATTTATGTATTAAAGAACTAAGAAGCTACTCAAGAGGATGGCTCTTTTTTAGGATCAAGGAGAGAGATTATTTAGTTTTTTATTGGTTATATAAAATAAACAGCACTGAAATGGGAAAAGAGATCTAGGGACTTCCATTACACAGGCACAGCTCCTGGTGACTTGTCAAAGAGCGCTGCTCTCCAGCAATGCAGTGGGGTATGGCGGTACATGAAGGTCTGAATTTCAGTTCATCCAGATTACTGGAACCCAAATGACTTGGTGAAGCTGTGGTGATTTTCAGCAGGTGAAAAAATGATTCAAAAAGACCCCCACCAGAAAAAATATCTTGCTTTCAATGTTTTAAAACTCCCTGGAGGTAAAAATTGAGGTAGGTGCCACTAAAGCTCTATCTGCCTGATGAAGGAGATAGTAGTAAGTAGCAAATATTTTTTTAAAAAAAATAATTTAAAAACAAGCTGCTGTGGGTGAGACCATTTTGCTGCCAGACTGTCTGCTGGCAGACCACATAGCAGTTCGGCAGCGAGGATGCATTATTAGAAAATAGGTCTTGTGTTCCTCTGGGGAAATATATTAAAAATATACAATCCACATGCTTTTAGTGGTATATTTTGTAAAGATGCATTCAAGTAATGTAAAAGAGGACAGAACTCACAGTAAATCTGTGTCCCTTAAAATCATTGAAACTTTTAAGTACAAAACTGCTGTATCTTTCACCATGAAATCTGCAAGTTGAAATCTGCTGGGACTCAAGTATGTCCTACAGCAGATTATTGGTAACAGTAGGTATAAAAAATAGATTATTATTATTATTTCCCCATACTTAAAAAAATGTGTTTCATTAATATGTCATCAATATTTTTGATCCAGGGGAAGCATTCTTCCTGTGGCTACAGCCTTGATTACTTGCTACCAAATATATGCTTGTAAACCTGAACTGGATGTTTCAGTTTCAGATCCATTCCACATATTTTAAACTTACACACAAAAAAATACTTTAGGGATATTTAAACTTATGTTTTCAAGGCTACAGGGATGGGGATTCTTCCTGCCCTCACCCCCTGCCAAGCCCATGTAGCTGATGAGAGCTTGTCTATTGTTTTCAGCTGGATCAGGCGATGTGATAACAGATGACCCCTTTCCCCACCATGCTCTTCTTGACCTGTTTCTCCTATAGACACCTCATGTTCATACATGGCTGGCTGCGATGGCTTGGGCAGCCCAAACAGTCACTTTTTTTGTGTTTTGCTTTGTTCCTCTGGCTGAAATCCTGACCTCAATGAAGTCAACTATAAAGTCTGACTGACTTCAGGAAGGCCCTGATTTCACTACTTGAGTTTAGCTCTCTTGCTGTCGTTGGAGATGTAATTGAGAGTTGCTTTACTTGGCAACTGCTCACTGTACCTGCCTGCTTGTTTGGTTTGGTTTGGTTTTTTGCCCAGTCCATCCCAGTGCCTAGGATTTGGGATAATTTTTGCCTAACATTTTACATTGAAGAGCTGCTTTTGACCACTGACACCCCCTAGCTCTTGAGTGAAGTGGATTTCAATGTGGATTCCAGCCTTGTGACTGGAGCTAAAGTGCCCCTTGCTGATGTACTTTATGGGAGTAATATTTGAAAGGAAATAACTATTAAACAGTTTTGGGATCTAATATTGGGATCTTGTACCATATATATTTTTGCATATTTAAGGCACTTTATATAATTCATGGTCCCAAAATAAATTACATGGGGCATTGTTTAAAGCTAAAATTCTCCTCTTGGATCTGCGTCTTAGACCCCATGTACCATCTGCCTTGCCGTTCTCTTGTCCATGCAGAGCGTTTCCAGCAGGTGTAAAGAGAGAGGAGACTTATGACATGCGTGAGAAGAGCTCTGACTTGGCTCTTTACCTTGGGCCTTACTGGAAAAAAATTTTCTGTTAAATCTATTATCAACCTCCCTCAAGTTTTCTCTCTAGAGCAGAGTTTGGGAAGGTGCTGTCTCGGATGCATCTCTAGCCTCTTCATTTTTCCAGTCCCCCACCTTCACCCATGCTGCAACCGTGCAGGCAGGAAGGGGGGTGGAGGGGAATGCCACTGACAGCTGCCTCCCAGGAACTCCTGGCTCTGGTTCATCTGCAAAGCCCCTGAGGAGGCTGGAGAATTTCCTGAGGCTCTCTCCTCCTGACTGCTCCAGCACCAGCATCTAGCAAAGGCTTTTCTTACTGATCTCATTTCTTTCCAAACCCTGGCAGTTCACTTATGTTTTCTTACTGACCCTTCCCACTTCCTTGCATACATTACACTTTGGAGAAGGAGAAGGCAGCATCAGGATTTGATGAGTGAAGGCCTTCTGGAGAAGAGCAGGTGGGAAGAGTAAGTCCCAGGAGGTGAAAGGCTCTTCATAGCATGGAGATTTGCAAAGGGGCACATCAGTGCCAAGTTGTCTTCACTCAAGTGGCATCTTCCTGCCTTTGATCGTCTCCTCCCGCTTCGTCTGAGATAGAGAGTTGGATCAGGCTGTTTAAAGTTGGCCTAGAAGTGTAATGCTTAATTTAATTAAACTTTCTCTAAGCGATATTTAGTCAGCAATTCAGAAGTCCTTAAGCAGACAGCAAACAGGGGTCACTGATACCAAAACATCCATAGCAGGAGTTTCCCCTTGGAAATGAGGTATCAGATTGGTCACTGGGATTTTTTAATTGTAACATGAAACAGAAGAAGCGAGTAAGTATCAGGGAAAAGCGAGCAAACAGAGTTAGTCTGGCAGTTAGCAGGTCTGACAGGAAGAATTAAGGGTAATTAATGACAGCAGTTGAAAAATAAGGATTTGAACGGCAGAATACAAAAGCTGCCATTTGTATATAGGGATATATTGAAGTTTTGCAAACACAGTAACTTCTCAGCCCTCTCCTACCTTCAAACATTGTTCAATATTGGGGTTTTTTTTACAAAAAAAAATCCAACCAGGAAATGAACTTAGATTAACAGTAATTTTCAAAGGAATGTTACTAATTCGCACTTATTTAATTCAGTTAAAATAACAGTGGTTTCTGAACAATGAAATATCACTGAATGCCACAGTGAAACTTAAGAGTATTGTATCACTTTTCCCTTGCTTTGATTATAATTATTATTAAATAGTAATTCATGCTGGGACAACCTTATAATTTAAAACTAAGATACAGAGGCCGAATTGTGTGAATTTCCTCAGTGTTTCACTCGCTGATATTTACTTGCTTTTTGCCTTAAAAATTGGGGGAAGAATCACTGAAGTTGAGAGGCAAGTCATTAATTTAATTGAACTTTGGATTCTTTTATTACTAAATTTGGAATTGAGAGGATAACGTGATGTGTAATGGATTTCCCTGTGAGTGCAGATTAATGACTCTACTATGTTTTTCCCAGTTCAAGAGACTGCTTCAAGAATAGTTCCTGTCTATTAGGTGTTTATTTGTTAAAAGACTGCCTCCTATAGTGTTTAATTAGCTCTGAAAATCATCAGTACAGTTAACGCTGCTAGTTCTCTTTATCCACTTCTAATTCCTTAGAAAGCCATTGCACTCAAAGCCATGTAATTTTCATGTAGAAATACTATACAATTTTATGTCATTAATGGGTAGATGGCAGGAGAGCTCGGCTATGCTATGCTTCATTAAAATCATATAAAGTTGCTAATCTACCTCTGTGAAATGTCATGAATATATGGAAAAGTTAGCTGCTGGCAGGAAAGGAAAAAAGGAGTAATGCAACTTCCTGTTCATGTATAAATTTCTTTCACAGTTATTGGAAACACAGTTTTGAATTTAACCTCTCCCTGGTGAACTTCAGTTTTACTTATGCCTTTAGACTGCCCTTACCCTGTTCATTTGTGCATGCTCTCGATATTGGTTCTCTCATGCATGCAATAATGGGTATATGTTAAAAATGCTGTTAATTAAGTGATTTTATTTTCCATCCGTGACTGAATATGAACAAATAGATTTGCTGTCACTAACTGATTTAGGTGCATTGTGGGCAGGCATCAAGACAGAAGGTGGATTGGCACAGTCACAGTCACCTGGACAGACAGGATTTCTAAGCTACGGTGCCAGCTTTAGCACACCTCAACCTGGACAGGCTCCCTATAGCTACCAGATGCAAGGTCTGTATAAACAGATATTACGATTTATTAGCTGTAGTTAATGCTATGGGTTGGTTTTGGTTTTTTTCCCCTCATTATTTCTTTCCATTCGAAGGATAAAAAGGAATGTTTGTTTGAGTACTTACCTCTGATCTTATTGCAGTTGGAGCTGAAATGATGACTGCATTTGCTGAGAACAGCGACAGCCAGCTCTCAGCAGTTTGGAAGATCCCTTCCTTAGTGACTTCATTAATTTTTGAATAGTGAAGTGTTGTAGTGTTATTACAGCAAAAATGTATCCCTGAATAGCACTTGTTTAGCAAATAGAGAGTGTGGCAAAGCAAGTCCTGGAAAACGTGTCAGGATTATGAATTTAGGAAGTGCCAAATATAATTTGACACCTGAATGTGTTCGGAGAGGGAAAAGGAGATAAAAATACCTACTGCAGCTGTGGAGGTAGATAAGTAATGATTGAAGTCTGTTTCTTTGAAGTCTATTTAAAAGCTGTAAGTCTTTGTATGTACAGGCTATTATTATCAATTGTTTTTTTTGTAGTCTTACTTGCCTCTTTAGTTTACTCAATATCTTTCCACCTTATTGTCCCAATTCCTTTTTTCTTTTCTGTATTGAGAAGCTGATGGGTGTGCCTGGCTCTGGATTTTCACCACTTCAGGGGATATTTTAAAATGTCTTTTTTTTTACTAAAAATAACTAATTTTGATTGTCTGCTGCAAGACTGATTTTGACAGTTGAAATCAGGTGTCTTGCAGATTTTAGAACTGTGGAAATAAATGATCACTCATAGAATTGGACCACATGTTTTAACAATTTAGCACCTCTCCTTAATATTAGCGCGCTCCATTTAAACTGTGCACCACCCCGTAAATGCTACATGAAATTTCTTGAGGCAGAAGAGCTTTCAGAGACCGAGTGAACGACGTTTTGCTTTTGTTTTTTATTTAAGGGTATATTGATCCAGTCATTCACTTAGACTTGAGGGATATTTTTTTGTTTTGTTTTTAAATCTCCTTCTGAACTGTGTGTTGAGTAGCTCTGTAGAGCAGAACTGGCCATCTGATATCTGAAGTATTGTTTACTTGTGGTATGCTCTGACAAGCAAGAGAAAGAGAGCATAAGAGTAGTATGCGAATTTTCATCTAGATGTTGATTTTCTACTCATTGGAGTAAATATAACCATGACTAGGTTATTGGTTTTGCATTCTGCAAATAACCACACTAAAAAAACCTGAACGCACGTACCTGGCCTGAAAAAAAACCTACCTCTCTGTAGCAGATACTTCAAAATGCTTGCCAGCAGCAGCTACAAGGAATTCCTGGATTGACATTCCAGCTGTTAAGGAACTGATAATTCATGGTTGCTAAGAAATAGAGTTATTGAAAAATCATGTCCATGTTGCCTATAATTTCTAATGCAGCAGTGCCTTTGTGAAATGGTTATGTATCAGGATCCTGTTGCACTAGCTTGTACAGCCAAATGAAAATATAGTCCCCACAGAAGTTGGAGGCTAAAATAAAGTACTGGGCTAGGAGAGTCTAATATAACAATAAAGCTGACACTGTTTAGGCATAATAAACAGTTGTCATCCCATATTGGTTACCTAGCAGCTCTAAAGGTTTTTGGGTTTGGTTTTGTTTTTTGGGGGTTTTTTTTGCAAGATACAGAGCAGAGAGATGTCAATAAAAGGGGATTTTAAGGAGGACAATGAAGTAGTTTTGCAGATGTCTATGGGAAACTCATTCCATGAAGGGTGGAAAGCGGGAGCAGCATGGGATAACATGAGACAGTGCTTGCTGGAAAATTTTAAGAGTAAGCAGTGAATTCTGGCATTAGCAGAGAAAGCTAGGACTCAGTCAATGGCATCCGTAGAGGTCTCTCATAAAGTATTGCTTTGTTTTCTGCAATACACAAAATGTGTATAGGATCAGAATTGTCAAGGTCATGAAAGGGTGGCAGTTTGTCAAGAGGTAGAAGAGTGGGAACTTGGAAAGCATTTCAGCTGTACACATTGAAAGGCAAGGATCTAAAAATATTCTGCAAAAGAAATGTGTTAAAGATGGCCCAGTTGTGAAGCTCTAAGAAGAGGAGGTTCAGAGGTGTTGGTTTTCAAGCAGATCTGAGCCTGGGTTCTGCTCTCCCTGTGCTGTACTTGGGCTGAGATCTGCCCACTCATGGGAGGCAGCAAATTGCTGACAGTCTGGCTTGGGTGGAAGAGCCACAGGTCAGGGTCTGGGTGTCCCTGTGGTGTGTACATCATTTCTGTTGTGCTCATGATCAGCAGTGTGTGGATGAGGAAAGGACTGGTCTCCCACAGAAACATTAAGAGACTGTAAGAATGGAAATAAGGAAAATAGTTCAGAAGTAATATATTGGTGGAGTTGTTAGAAGCTAAGTAGGAAAGAAACACATTGCTGGACAGGTCTTTCTTGTAGTTAAATGTTGACAGTATATATTCATACTATACATAAAATGTATGTCTTTTTAATATTTTCATTAGGCTAACTCTTGAATTTGAAACAACTTTACATTGACTTAATTCTTCCTTTTGATTGAACAGATGTTAAAAGTAAACAGGAACATTTGTTTCCATTTCCTCATTTAATTTTGGAAGGAAAACCTATTCATAGTTTCAACTATTATTTAAGGACAAAACTGATTCTCTTGACAGAAGACCAGGGTAGTGCTGCTGCTGTTCAATTGTTTGCGCAGAAACCTCCAGAGAGGGAAATGAGTTTATTCTCCCTTTCCTCTCCAGCAGTATATGGGCAGGCTGCAGCCTCAGCCTTGTTGTATCTTGCCATAGCTGTTCTTCATCTCTTGAGCACGGCTGCTAAGCTACTAAACAGAGACAGTGGATACCACAACTGACTTTACGACCAAGTGTTCCGTGACAGTGTGCTCGGGGCCCTTGCTGACATTCTTGCCTGCCGTAAAAGGGATTTCCCAGTGGCCTTGCAGTCGCTGTGCTTGTGTTTCCTGGTTGGGGTTACCTCGTGCTCAAAAGCTTTGGTGTTTTTCTGGTTCCTTTCCCTGGGGCAAATGTCTCCTTGGAACGTAAAGGCTCTGCCTCGAGGTGCATGTACAGCCAATTAAACTCAGTGCTTTTCCTGACCCTGCTAAAATTACAGTGTGATTAGTCATCAAACAATAGCGGAGGGACAGACTGCCAACTTTTGAAAATTATGAGGAAAATCGCTGCCAGTGACTCTTTGCTAAGGTTATTCTGATAATTGGATTTTTGTTTGCTACAAATTTATCATCTCTGTAACAGAAGGGGTGCTGAAGGGAGAGGATGGGAAGAGGACCTAGGTGGTTTTGCTGCCCAATCTCCTAAGTCTCCCCCCCACCCCTGCCTTTACTTTAATGAATATGTTCTGTAAGCTTTTTTTCATATAAGTTGCTTCATAGATGCTGAAAGACCACTTACATGACTAATGGCTGTGGGAATGGGCCGTTGTTGCTATATTGTCAGAGTTATAAGGGTTGCTCAGTGATGATAAAGGAAGTGGAGAAGGGCTGGGGGAAATGCCAAGGAAAGAGCTTCTTGAGTATCCTCTGACTGTGATAGAAGCGTGACTTCTACCCTTTGTGTCCCAATATCCTACTGCTGGAAGGGTGCTAGACCTGTGATGAGCACTGGCGTTGTTTTAGTTACCAAGACTGCGATGTTTGAGAATATACTAACCAATTGGTTTGGGAATTCATCCCTAAAGAAGTAAACGTTTAGGTATTTGGTTATTATTATACAGTATAAAAATATTGTGCTGGATGGCTAAGCAGTTACTAAGACAACAAGAGGGAGTTTGCCAGGGAGTTTTAAACACTGTAAGCAAACGGAAGAAACCTTGAGTTTAAAGAGCCCATCTGGCTGTCTTCGCCTTTCCCAGGAGAGCTGCACTAAATGTCTGCCACATACATCGTACCCTGATGATAGACATAGCCCGTGGCAAGGAGTCTGAGCAAGGAAAGCAAATGGACCTCTGTGGCAAATACACCGGGGCAGGATTGCATCCTGCGCCTGGCAGTGACACGGGGGGCGAGCCCTGAGCCCGCGCCTTGGTCCCAGCAGGGTCTGACCATCTTCCGACACTGACTGGGATTCCCAGCTTTAATGTGGGCCTGTGCTCATTGCAAAATAGACCTTTGACCCCCAATTTACAGCTTCTATCACATTTTAAAGCTACGAAGCTGGCCAGCTCGGGGCGGTAAATCTAGCGCGTTTCGTAGGGATTCTTATTTTGTGTGTTTGTTCAGCTAAGGCAGGAACAGCAGCTCTATGCCATGCCGTGGCCGATTATTTGAAAAACAAATGGCAAAATCAGAGTATCTTAAAAACAACTTTAGGCCAGTAGTTCTGGGTGGCCCACAGAGCTGTTTCTGAGAAACCTGCTTCATGTTTGTTACGGTCTAGGAGACCCCTACCCCTCCTCCATAGGAGCCTGTGCTGCCCATGAGATGAAAGAGGGAGATCCGAGTGTTAGTATGTGTATGTCTTTGTCTGAGAGGGAGAGAGGCTGGCTGGCATGTAATTACTTTTCTCACTTGCTCTTGCAAATTATTTGCCAAACTTTCTGCAGAAAGGTAACTTGTTCATCAAAAAAAAATCTTCTTTTTATTTGTTTTTCTTCTGACAAGAGGCCTTTTACATCTTTTCAGAATGGTTCAAACCATGCACCTATAAACCTTGCGTTTGAATGCATTACTGCATCCCTCAGAAATAGCTACAGAAATAAAAAGAGACACAGTGACTTACATTCTTCTGGCCAAAGCACTCTTAGAAATAAAATAGCATTTCAAAGTTTTGCAATTTAAAATATTTTTGGCTCTGGGGTTTTTTTATAATAAAAATAACATATGTTTTCCAATTTTAAATTAAATTTGAAACAACATGTTTTTCTCATTAGTAGTGTTTATCTGTACTATCTGCTAACCTTGGATGTCAACTCTTCTGCTGAAGTAATCTGATTTTAGTTCACAGGATTAGTAGCATCTATCAACAACCACAGAGCTTTTGCGCTAATAGCAAATACAAGAGAAGTGTTTACAGTCATTATCACACATTAAGTTTAAGCTTCATCTTTTATTCCCACTGCTGTTGAGCATATTTCACATCTACTTTGAGGCTTAACTTGTGTGCATTTTTAGTAACTTTCGCAATCAAAGTATTTGAATATTTTTCCTTCTGACTTCTTATAGCAAGGATGCCTATTGTTTTTGTGGAGTTTTGTTTTGTTTTTAAATAAGTGAGTAAACAGTTCACAAATGCCCCTCAGGGGCTGTACTAAGCATGCAGCCCTGCCTGCATTCTTCGCTGTTTAGAGTTGCGAGAAACGTCGTTTTTCCCAGTGAGTAACTGCTGCATGGGATTTGGTTGTTGATTGAGTTGTGCCGGGTATGTCAGGGGATCGGTGCATCTGTGCGCCTGCCTCTCTGTTGATTTCCATCCCTCCTTGCCTCCTTTGCTCACCTGCAAGCTTTTGCTCCCCAGGGTTGCGGTGTATCTTTGCACTAAGGCAGATTTCGGTGGCGAGGGAGGCTGTAAACAACCCGTGAGCTTTCATGTGAGCTCCTTGCTGGCTGGTGCTCTCCCGCTGGACGAGTTCAATAGGTTGCCTCATTACAGACTTTCTGGTGGCTTATGTAGCTTCACCCTGTGCATCCATATGTCTCAGCTGGTGGCTGTGTTGCTCCCGGGTTATAACCAACGAGGGCAAAACAGCTGAAAGGGGGTTGCTGCCCTTTTAGTGGAACAGCTTCTCAGGTTGGATATTAAGTAGAAGCCCCATCTGTCTATTTTTGTTGGCTCATGAAGAAGGGAGAGGAGGAAGGTGAAGGTGGTAAATCAGTCTCCAGGCTAAATTCAGTCTTGGATCTCGCTTCTCAGAGAAATATTTTTTTTCCCTTGTGTCATGCCCGGTAGAATATACCAGGTTTGGTTTGTGGCCCAAGGCTGTCTATGATCGATTACTGAATCCTAATGGCTTGGCAGTTGGGCTGAGCTGTTCAGAGCAGGGAGTTGTAGCTTTTGCTGTTCCAGTGAGGGGCTGAGGCTCAGGGAGGGGAAAGTGCCCGATTCTGAAAGGTGGTAGGAGAAGTGGAGCCAGTGGGCTTCAGTAAGGGAAGACTGCATTTTTTGGAACGAGGCTCGTAGTTATTGTTCGACAGAAACGGAAAGTAAAGAAACCCTCATTACTTCCACAGTGCTGGGTATTATTCCAAGGGGTGAGGTAGCCTAATAATGTTCAGTCAGACCTGAAGCTTCTCAAGATTCCTGACTAAATTTCAGATTTTTCTTTGTATTTCAATAATGAAACACAGGGTGTAGGTACAATGAGTTATCACTTTCCATATACTAACATGTCACAGAGTTGATGACAACCAAATCTGTTAACATATGGGAAATTTTACAAATATGTTATATCCTTATGATATAATCGCATGATGGAAGTTGTTTTCTGATACTGTGTTTTAGTAATTCACATTATTTTTCATTTCATTTCAGGCAGCGGTTTTACAACATCATCAGGAATATATGCAGGAAATAATTCACTCACAAATTCTACTGGATTTAATAGTTCACAGCAGGTAAATTTGTAAATATGAGTTGAGGAAACTTTGGCAAACTTAGAATTCTCATCCACAGAGAAAATGTAGCCCTTAAGTAGCCTTTTGAAAGAAATTAGCATCCTTTCAAGTTAAGCTGATGTTTATAAATGTTTTTCTTCGATTTATCATCTTCCAATAGTAGAACAAATTGTCTGGGGTTGATGTTCTTATTCACACATCTTCAACAGTGTGTCTAATAAACTATTTGATGAGAAGGCACACTAAATTATGTGTAATTTAGATTTCATTTACTGCCTCACAGTTTTAGGTCCTACAGCATGCAGTCCAGGAAGTATACATGCTGAAAGTCTGACATGTGTTTGTAGTTACATTTTGGAATTTATACTGAAAAGTAGCAAAACTTTGATGGACTATTCAGTTGCTTTTTTGTCTTGCAGGAATATCCTTCTTATCCTGGTTTTGGCCAAGGCCAGTATGCACAGTATTATAATAGCTCACCGTACCCTTCACATTACATGACGAACAGCAACACCAGCCCAACGACACCCTCCACAAATGCAACATACCAGCTTCAAGAACCACCATCTGGCATCACCAGTCAAGCGGTTACAGATCCCGCAGCAGGTAATTACATGGATTTTACGGTCCCTATGAGGCACATTTTTGTAAGCTGAAAGGGAGTTAAACTGAATTTTTTTTTTTGGTGGAGTCGTTGATTTTTTTTGTATTTATTATTTCTTAATCCTGAGCCTGTGACATGTCTTGCACAGATTCTAACAGAAAATAGACTAAAGAAAAACTGAGGTCAGTAAAAGTTTTAAAGCTTGGGCAAAATACAAGTTGTTTGTATTTATTTGTAAATGCTTCTGTTAAAAATCACAGGATATGAGAAAGTCTTTACACTAAACCAGAACCTGATGCTTTTAAGCTCTGTCTTCATTAAGATAAACTCCTTTGATTTCTCCCAAGACTGAAATCAAGAGACCTTTAGTCCACAGCCCGACTGTCCACTTGAAAGAGAGCTTTTGTGCTTTTCACTTTCAAAAGACATAGTAATGCTTGTAATGGGGAGTTGAAATTGCACAAGTGTTTCCATTTTAAGAAAAGATTTTCAGTGGCTTGTCCTTTTTCCCACTCGTTCTACCTTTCTTGCTGGAATTTGGCAGTTCTTTATTAGTTATTTTTTTTAATATTTATGCCAAGCTGCTCCAGCTGTTTTTTGAAATGAGAGGTGAAAAGTACTCTTCCCATTATTAAAATAAAATATATAATTTTTTAACAGTTCAAGCATGTCAGTAGGTAGTAGATGGCAGAAGTTTGAAATCTGTCAGAAAGACACCAAGGTTGCAGATGTGTTTCTCAGCAATGCAGTAAGAGGCAGCTATGATTTGCATTGTTATCAGGAGGTTTTGTTTTGGAGTTTTGTTGGGGGAGATTGTTTTTTGAAGGTTTTTGTCTTATCAAAGTACTTGATGGACTGATTTTTCATGTGCAGTGTGAGTTTTATGATAATTTGCTAGGACTCTGTTGCTTTACTGCGTGAGTGCACACCTGAAGAAAATGTACACAGTGTTGTCTCTTTTGATAGGGTTGCCGAAAGTAACTAGGGAAGAAAATATAGCTGGTGTGAGTGCAATGTGGGTGAGAAAGTTGCCCTTCTAAATATATGAATGCGCGTTAAAGTCTGTGGCTTTTTAGAATGTATGGATGTGTATTGGAGTCTGCATAATTACTCTGCTTTTCACTTTATTTTTATTTTTTGTGTGTTTTTTGTGATATTGTTTGCTTTTCTTTCTAAGTTGGAAACAAAAACCAAGTGTGATCAAGTTTCAGCTTTTATCAAGATACTAAAGGTGAATTGTGTCATCTGAGTCTTGATCGTTTGCAGAATCTTTGCATATAGCTTTTTTTAAGTAGTTGGTACTTCCTCAAAGCAATGGTAAACACATATATGTAGAGGGGAAGTATATTTTTTCCTAAGCTCAAATTTAGTGGATTAAAGGTCTTCCTATTTAAATAATTTTCTGTGCTCTATAAGGCTGGAACGAACTTTTCCATCAATTCCTTTTTAAAAAGTCTTTCTTTTCTCCCTCAGATCTCTCACATTCTCATTAAGAAAGTTTTGTCTAAAAATTTTACAGAATTTGGTGGGCTTTCTCACGGATGGGTCCTGCACCTAAGACAGCTTCTAGTTTGGGTTTTTCATGTATTGAAAGTTATATATCGTGGGTACCCTACCACTGCTCACTTAGACTTAGCCAATCCTTGGACATGCAGACTTCCTCTGGCAGTGCTGGGACTGCCATCTCTTTCCCAGAGATATTTATGTTATTGACTTAACAATTCTGAAAAAGTTGCTTCAAATGGTTTGCAAATAGTTGCTCTTAATATGGTGATGGGGTTATCTTGGGCTGGCTGCCTGTACCACAGGCATGGGTGTATTTAGGAGAGGACTGCTCTCTAGTAGCAGGAGCTAATGGAAACCATCTTTCTCTTCCACTTCACCAGCACAGTCATGATCGAGAGAAGGTATAGGGATAGGCTCAGATTTCTCCATTTATATTTATGCATTTAAATTAGGATCAAGCCTGTTTCTGCTCCTTCTCTGTTGAGTGGAGAGAGATTAGTGCCTCTCTTTAGAGTTCAGTTTAACTAGTCTTAATCCTGAGCTGCCAAAGCCTCTCCATTAAGAGGAGAGAAGTTTAAGGTGGCTGACATACTAGTTTGGGGTTCCTAGGTTAAAATGAGAGGAGAACATTTCGCTACCTCACAAACCTTCAACTGTGGTAGAAGGGGAGCAAAGATCAGTCAGTGAATCCAGTGCCGTGCCTGTCATTTCCCCTTGGAGAGTGCATGATTTTTCACTTTCTTCTTGCTGAGGTTTACTGCAAATCCTCAGCCGAGGTTGAAGAAGGATGCTTGGAAGACAAAGCAAGGCTGGGGTCAAAGAGAAGAGAGATCAGCACAGAAGAAGGGAATTCTGGTGGAGTAGGGACAAGTGAAAGGTGTGTTAGAGAGAAGGAAATTGACACTTGGGTCAAAACCACAGAACAAAGGATCAAACTAACCAAATTTTGGTTACAGTTAGTCAAATTTCTGTAGGATGATTTGCCACATCTGGTCAAGTTAGCCTGGTGATTCTCTACCGCAACTGGAACGCTGCATATGAGGAATGGTGGGGAGCGGTGCAGAGCCATCGTGTCAGGCTCTAGCACCCCTTTAATACAATGAGCTCCAGCTGCTGAATTGCAGCTGTTCTTGCTGAATGTTGACATCCTCTATACTTAAAAAAACCCATGTAATCTGTGCGGTTCTGAGCTATGCCAGGACAAGCACAGAGCAGCCTTCAGACTTCACAGAGGCACCAGAATAATTTGACAGACATAGGTGGTTCCTGTGAATTTGGGCCAGTAAGTGAAACAGAAGAGTCTGGTAAGAAACATGTGAAAAGAGAGAAAGTAATTATGTGCTCTTGTGACATTTTTAGTAGAGTTTTGTGGACTCAGAAAGCTCAGAGAATTTCTCTTAAAATATGTTTAATTCCTTGTCCAAATACAAAATAATCCTTTTATGGTTTCCCACAGTTCCTGGTTAAATATGCAAGTTTTTGCTATACAATCTAGGACATCCAGGGATTCTTGCAGAACCTGAGATTTTCTATGCTCGGTGTTTTTCTTCCCTTTGTGGATCTGAAAACTTGCTTGTACCTCAGTCATGACAAAACCTTTTGATGGTACACAGGCTCATCTCAATAAATCAGGCATACAAATCAATGCCATTTTCTTGTGACCAGAAGACTGTATTTTCACTAGTGAAATAATCAGAAAATTATTAAACAAAACAATAAATCTCAGTATAGAATTTCAAATTTTTAATGTGTGCTTTGCTTCAAATTCAATGGGAAATTTTTTTCCAGTTTTTTTCCCACTTGCAGAATTCTAACTTTTCCTTTATAGAAGAAAGTGTTTTTCATCAGAATAACAACAGAATATTAGGTTCCTTCTGGGATGAGCTTTCAATCCATATATGAGTAGATTATCTCAGATATGCACAGTGAATTGCTGATTTTTTTCATGTCAGTTGTAGTATATAAGAAAAGCAATAATAATTAAAATGTTAAAAATAATAAAAGTAGACTAGTAAACATAAATTCACTCTCCCAGTACTCAAATTCACTAAAGCAGTTTCAGAGTGCACATAAGGAAGTATTTCTTTGTGTTGCATATAGGTAAAATGTACAGATTTTTGCTGCAGGAAGTTGTGGATGCAAAATTTTTATGCCAGTTCAAGCACTGCTTAGACAAACTCAAAGACTGGATTTATACAGACACCAACTTCAATTCAAGAAATTCTTCACACAAAAAACCCACTATGAATTAGCACAGTATGTGCGTCCGTCCTTTTTACTCTCTCTCACCTAGTCATCTACTGTTGACCTGTGATGAAATTTATCCTGGATGGATAGAGTTTTGCCCCAATTCATTATGCCTGCCCTGTTGTTCTAAAATAATTAGAGAAATATTCGTAACATGCATTTCTAAGAGTTAATGTAGAAAATTACTACTTTTTCTAAAGCTTCAATAATTTTCTCATGAAGTATTTCAATTCCATCATCACAGCTGGTAACAAAAATATTCTTGATTTATGCAAATTTTTGTTTAGAAATTTGGTCAACAAAACTGAATTAATCCTTCTATTTCATATGATGCTGTATTTATAATTTATTAAACAGCGTTTCTCACAAGAGAGACTTGCGTTGTTCTTGAGATTTGATCTCTTTCGGTTTTCTTGGTTTCTGAAGTAAGTATGTTTTAAATATTACTGGAAGGTTTTTCATATTACTCACATACATCACAATGCAGATTAAAAACCCCACAAGGGCTGTACTAGCCCACAAAAATTGTTCTCGGCCATAGGTTACCATTTTGCTCTTAAAGACTAAGCTTTTTCCTTGAATGCTGTATGACATTTAGTATTACAAAAGGGAAAGCTACTCTTACAGTTTCTCCTCAGCATATTTTATATCAATAAATTAGACAGGAAAGTGAAACAGAGCAAATAGACTATATAAGCAACTTTTCACTAGTACCTGTCTGAAAATGAGTGCTGCTGTATTTGCAGCACGTTAGTGATGTTAATGTTTGCTCTTTTTCATGAATATAAATGAAGAGTAAATCTAGAGTATATATTAGTATAGGAAGGAAACTTGACAGCAATTCTGTAAGAACAGAAATAAGATTGAATGCAATAATGAATGGCAAAGTACAGCACTGGTTTTGCTTTTCTGATAATGGTTGTTTGCCTGTTTTTACTTTAACAACATAGAGCTTTTAACTCTTTTGCGTTGCATCCAGCATTATGTAGCCTGACTCATTTTGGCCGCAGTATATATTGAGGCTAAGAACTTGCTGTGCTTTTCAAAGGAGTTTTTTTTTAATAGATAAATAGGATGTTCGTCACTGGTTTTAGGAAGATTAAAAGTAACAATGATTTTGAACTGTTTGACAGCAGGAGTAATGAGTAAGAAAGAGATACCTACAACGGAGAG
The DNA here is from genome assembly GCF_000703405.1 of Apaloderma vittatum. Taxonomy (NCBI): domain Eukaryota; kingdom Metazoa; phylum Chordata; class Aves; order Trogoniformes; family Trogonidae; genus Apaloderma; species Apaloderma vittatum. Next base: position 204,868 of record NW_009732291.1, on the reverse strand, counting down.
AGGCACTACCTGCCCACTGTGGGATTGCTTCATCTTTTTTTCTTCAACATGGAAAGTTGAAGAAAAAAATCTAGACGACTACAGCGCGTGATAATATGGTTTTCATACATAGTTAATATATAATATTATATATATAAAATACACTGTTAATATATTTTTCATTATTTTGAATATACAATCCTAAATCAAAATGTCACCCAGACATTGAAATAAATAGGCATTTTTTGACAATGTTTTTAACAGACTATTGAGGGTTTCTGTTGAGTTTATAATAGTATGCTCATAGTCATCAATAGACAAAGGCTAAAGTGTTTTTTCAGCTGAAGATTTTGATATTTTGTCAAAACAACACTAAAGACATTCTTCTCTGATCCTGTCAGCAGGCATTATTGTATTTCTTGCAATACTTATTTGGTACTTTTACTTACTTATTACTAATGTAGTAGTCATACTTTTTATGGCCTCAAATACCTATGGGCTTCTGCTTCATTGTTAAATACTGGTCCAGTTTTATGTAAGCAGTAAATGAATAAATGTGTATAGCACTCATGGAATTTTGTGTTTAGCTTTATAATGCAAAAGTAAACTTTATGCAAAAGAAAGTAAATCCTATAATGAGACTGACATATTCAAACTACCCGTATCTTATATTTTTATTTTGGTATATGGAGGTTGAAATAACGCTGGCCTGAAGATTAAAGGTCTTTATTCAAAATTAATAAAGAGTTGTGGGGAAAGCATTAATCTGGCACAATCTAAATAGAAAATATTTGTACATACCTATTTGCAGGGACATTTGACTGTGCTAGCTGTTCTAGACCCATCTTGTCCATATGATTTACATTGGTACATGAGATATCATTACTTTGATAATGTTCATTTACTCTTTTTTGCATACCCTTTCAGTGTAGTAGGGAAAAATCTGATGAAATTTGCAATACTTTTGTCAACAGCAAGAGTTCTACCCACACACTCCCAGTTGGATTCACCTAGGGACAGACTTGATTTTTTAACAACAGGATGGCCTATGCGGCATCAGGCTTGCTAGGATCAAATGGGAGTCACCTTTCCCAAAGGCGGAAGAGGGTCTTTGCTGAAGAGATTGCAGGACTTATTGACAGGGCTTTAAACTAGATGTGAAGGGGGAGGGGCATGACAGTATCAGGCTTCTGAAGAGCTGTGGGATGACACACCAGGGTTAGAAGGACCGGGTGGTACTAAAGGCCTTCAGCCTGTTGCCCTGAGGCAAGCTAGGAACACTGAAACACAGTTAATGTCTTGCAGAGATGAGCCAGGGTCTCCTGAGGTAGCAGGAGCCAATGGGGAAACATCCATAAAACACTTCAAGGGAATTAAGGGGTGTTCCACCAGGAAGGTGCCATGGCCAACAGCCCAGCTGAAGTGCCTCTACACAAATGGGCAACAAACAGGAGGAGTTGGGAGCTACCATGCTACTGAAAAACTACAACATAATGGCCATTACTGAAACTTGGTGGGATGAATCCTGTGATTGGAGTGAGGCTATCAATGGCTACAGGCTGTTTAGAAGGGACAGGTGAGGAAGAAGGGGCAGAGGTGTTGCCCTCTATGTTGAGAAATGGGTAGAGTGTGAAGAGATGTCCCTAAAGCATAGCCAAGAGCAAGTTGAAAGCTTATGGGTAGGAATTAGTGACCGAGACAACAAGGGGAACCTGGTAGTTGGTGTCTACTACAGATCAAGGGGAGCCTACTGGGGAAGACATCTTATTCCAGCTGCAGGAGGCATTGTGCTTGCAGGCTCTCATCCTGCTGAGAGATTTCAGCCACCCTGACATCTGCTGGAAAAGTAACATAGTGAGCTGTAGGATATCCGGGAGACTCTTGGATTGCCTTGACGATAACTTCTTAAGCCAGGAAATAGACACCCCTACTTGAAGGGATGCAATACTGGACCTGATGGTCACCAGTGTAAGTGAGCTCATCAGGGACGTCAAGATCAGAGGCTGCATGGCTGCAGAGAATAACAAGAAGGGCTTCTACAGGTATGTCAGCCAGAAAAGGAAGGTTCCCAGAGTCCTGACGGAATTGGCTGATGTAGTTGCTTAGCCACTCTCCATGATATTTGAAGAATCGTGGCAGTCAGGTGAAGTCCCTGATGACTGGTGGAAGGGAAACATTACACCCATTTTTAAAAAAGGGTAGAAAGGAAGACCCTGGCAACTACCGTCTGGTCAACCTCACCTCTGTGCCTGGGAAGATCATGGAACAGATCCTTCTAGAGGCTCTGCTAAGGCACATGGAGGACAGGGAGGTGATTCAAAACAGCCCACATGGCTTCACCAAAGGCAAGTCCTGCCTGACAAACCTAGTGGCTTTCTACAGTGGAGTGACTACATGGGTGGACAAAGGAAGAGCAATGGATGTCTATATGGACTTCTGCACGGCCTTTGACACAGTCTCCCATGACATCCTTCTCTCTGATTTGGAGACATACAGATTTGGTGGGTGCTGTTCAGTGGATAAGGAATTGATGTGATGATCGCACCCAGAGGGTTGTGGTCAATGGCTCAATGTCCAGATGGAGATGGGTGACAAGTGGTGTCCCTCAGGGGTCCATACTGGGACCAGTGCTGTTAAGTATCTTCATCAATCACATAGACAGTGGGATCGAGTGCACCCTCAGCAAGTTTGCAGATGACACTAAGGTGAGTTGTGCTGTCGATATGCCAGAGGGACAGGATGTCCTCCAGAAGCACCTGGACAAACTGGAGAAGTGGGCCCATGTGAACCTCATGAGGTTCAACAAGGCCAAGTGCAAAGTCCTGCACCTGGGTCGGGGCAATCCTCATTATTAATACAGACTGGGGGATAATGTCCTAGAGCGCAGCCCTGCAGGAGAGGACTTGCAAGTACTGGTGGATGAAAAGCTGGACTTGAGCCAACAATGCGCACACAGTCCAGAAAGCCAGTTACATCCTTGGCTGCATCAAAAGAAGCGTGGCCGACAGATCGAGAGAGCTGATCCTGCCCTCTACTCAGCTCTGGCGAGACCTCACCTGGAGTACTGCATCCAGCTCTGGAGCCCTCCACACAAGAAGGACGTGGACCTGTTGGAGAGGGTCCAGAGGAGTGCCACAAACATGATAAAAGGGCTGAAGCACCTCTGCTACAAGGACAGGCTGAGAGAGTTGGAGTTGTTCAGCCTGAAGCAGAGAAGGCTCTGAGGAGACCTTATAGCAGCCTTCCAGTACCTGAAGGGGCCTACAGGAAAGCTGGGGAAGGATGGGTGTGTAGTGGTAGGACAAGGGGCAATGCTTTTAAACTAGAGCAGATTAGACGTTAGGAAGAAGTTCTTTACTTTGAGGGTGGTGAAACACCGGAACAGGTTGCCCAGAGAGGTGGTAGAGGCTCCATCCCTGGAGACATTCAAGGTCAGGCTGGATGGGGCTCTGAGCAACGTGATCTAGTTAAAGATGCTGAAGTAATTGACCTTTAGAGGTCCCTTCCAGCCCAGCGCATTTTATGATTCCATGATTTTGGGATTTCTGGGGCGGCTAGTTTTCCACAGTTTTATCATTTGATACTCTTGCTGTATAGAACATTGAAATCAATAGTAGGAAAACACAGCAATTACTTAGGGGAGATTTCCGTAACAAACAGAAAGGAATTACAAAATATGGTGTTGGATATGGTATCTCTGCAGCTATCTTGTCCATTTGTAAGTAATCAAAGTATTGTTGTTTATGAAAGAATGGAAAATTCTCTTGTGTGATAAGACTATCAAAACTGCCTACAATGATGTATAACAAGGAAGTATATGAACAGCTTATGAAATATTATGTCGAGTTGCAACTAATAGTGAAGTTTTTGTCTGGCTCCGTGTCACCATACACTACAGGGGTTATTACCAGGGGTCAGGAGTGCAGGGTACCAGTCACATCCAGAAAAAGAGGCATATATTTATACAATCTGTGTTTAGAATGTTTTTATGACTGACTAGAAAAGTCAAGAATGGGTCTGTTACACTTGGTGAATATTTAGAAGATGTAACTCTGAATGTGTGAAGCAGAAGTAATCTGAAACATTTAGTGTCTGCCTGGGGCAGCATGCAGAGAGATCTAAAATTATGTATCAGTTAATGGCTGCAAAAGAGTAACTGTCACTACATTATTAATATAGTTTTGTGAAGGCATATACAACACACAGAAATGGCTGTAGTGGTCCAGACTGGTGGATCAACCGCCCCTGAACTCAACAGACGCCCCTAGAGCAGTGAGGACAGGCTAAGCTTGTGTAAGGCTTGCCCTAAGCACTTTTCCAGCTTCCAGATATCTTAATCTCAGCGAATTTCGAAAGCTGCTGTTGTTTGTGTGTTTAGGGTGTGCCTACATTAGTATTTTAATTTGGAGCAGGAGTCTGCTCTGATGTGGAGCTTTCACTCAGCAGAGCAGTCCTAGGGCACTCAGCTGAATTCCTTCCAGTCAAAATTAACCTGGCTGGTGTTCTCCAGGACACCTTCTAAAACCTCCAGCTTCTTTTGAGGATGCTCAGGAGGCTGGATCAGGCCAGACCTGCACTAAAATGACCTCCCAGAAACATGCACTGAAGCCTGGGGTCCTTACCACCACTTGTTTGGTGCCACAGAACCAACCTACTAACGTGGCATGGCTGTAATGCTTCTCTTACAGGGCTATCTTCAGGCTCCTCTTGAGCCCTTGTAATCTGTTGGAAGCCTGACATTTCTTTGGCAAAATGTGCCACAGATATCCTGTTTTCATCTGAGCTCCTCCTTCTTTTGTTTAATCTAGCTGCTGCCAGCTTCCTTTGGTGGTCTTGCTTTAGTAATGGGACAGGCAGGGGAGAGCTGATCCTCACCCCCTTTTCTGCTCATGGTTTTGTGGAGGGCTGGGTTTTTCTCTCCACTCCCCTGTGCTTGTGATGCTCAAGAACAGGATAAAATTAAATTCGGTGCTTTAGAGACATTTCCCTTGGCTAATATTACAATATATCTGGTGCTATGAAGTCAGCTGAGGTTGAACAAATTAACCTCCTCCTATTGATGAATGTAGAACAATGGGTATCAATCACGATAACATGTTTCGTGGTCATGTAGCTTGACTTCAGCAAGGCTTTTGCTGCCCTGACGGTTAAATCTTTTTCACTTAACAATCTTATAAGCAATCTACGCTAAAGCAGTCTAGCAGAAACTGCAGCAGAATGATATAAAGCTGTTTAGGAAACCATGTTCAGAGAGGAGTCAGTGAGAGCTTGCTGTTAAAATAGGAGGATGGCTACAGCAGCATTCCTTGATGTCTGCCTTGGGCCTAACGTTTTCATTAATCATTGAGATGATGGAACAGAATGTGTTTGCCTATTAAATATGTAGATGACACCATGCTGAGAGGGGCTATGAGATCTTTGGAGACAGGATAAGAACTCAAAAAATGGAGATGTGATCTGAATAGGAGCAGGTGTGAGGTATACATTTAGGCAGGAATGATGAACTGCACAAATGTGGGATGGGGAATGTTGGCAGCTCCTTCCAGGCCCTACCTTTCCCTGCATACTGCTCTCAGTACTCCAAATATTAGTGGCACACCGAGTGCCCTCAGCCGCTGTTGTTTTTCTTGCTCTAGAATTTGTCAGGGCTTGGGCTTGTCAAGGCTCAGGGCTCAGCTGGATCCTGGATTCTTTAACTGGGTTTCCTTATGAGGACCTGAGAGTGACCATTGGACAGTGAGCTGCTAACCCAGCCATGCACACAGAGGCTGCCCTGTTGAGCAGCCTTAATCCGAAGAGTACATGCTGTGGTTTCCCTTTACATACATGGAATCGGTTTCTTGCACGCGATGTCACATTTCCCCCCCATTGGTTACTGCCATCTGTCACACTGTTCATAGCAAACTGGTCTCCTGAGTAGGCTCAGAAGCTCCAGGTATTAGCCAGGTTATGTATTCAGTTTTTGTGCAATATTCGGCCAAGTCTTTGAGACAGAACTTGTTAGGTGTCATTTCCTTCTTGGGAGATGATCAACAGATTCTGTAGATAACATTTATTTAAAATACTGCAGAAAGTGCAAACTGTCTCTTGCCAAGTGTTGTCCAGGGGAGGATAGCCTGTGAGACATGGGAAACAAAGCTTTGCCTGAGTTTTCTTTGGATTACTTTTCCACTCTGGAGAGACTGTAGAGAGTGATAATCAGAACTGAGAAAAAAGGATTGCCAGGGAAGAGTTAATCTAACAACAAAGAAGACCTGAGAACAGTCTTCAAATGCATGCAAATACTGTGAAGGGAATAATTTCACCCCCTGCTTTCACAGGTTGAATTTATATTGCTGTAATGAATGCTGAAGTTAGATGTTTTGGTTCTGCTGGCATGACTGTTAAAGCAGCAGAACAGATTTCCTGGAGAGCAAGGCAGGGAAATCTCTCTCGGGAATGATGCAGTTACTGCTGTCCCGAGAAGGATGGGCTAAGGTGTGCCCAGCTGAACTTGGGCTCCCTTTCTTTCAGGTGAGGGTCTGGCCAATCCAGATGGATGACTTGCACCTGTGAAGGGGAGATGGGAACGAGCCTCCACCCAAACTTGCAGCCCTCTGAAATTTTGAATGCAGGATGTTTAAATGAATGGGTTTGCAAAAAGAAGCTAGGTGGCTCTCATAAACAGACTTTTTTCCCTGCTCTCACCACACTCTCCTCTGCGTGCTCACTCTTTTAGTTGTATTTGTCATGAAGTTTTGTTTATGGGTCTTTTTAACATGCTATCAGTTCCCTACTTTATTTAGTATTATTGTTACTACCCCATGTTGAATACTTAAAATTTTGGGGCATGTCACATCTCCGAAGAGAATTAAAAAAAATGGGATCTAAAGCCAAACTCCTAAAGATATTGTCAGAGACCAGGAGCAACTCACTCTAGTTTAAATTAGTCAATAGGAAATGTAATTTTTCATTACATCTGAATTTTAGAGCACGTATTTAGAATATCACTGGTCAATATACCTGTTGAAGAAAGCCTATTCTGTTTATTTTAGTTATTTCAAGGCTTTTGCATATAGTTTTTTTTCCCTTTTTTCTTTTATTAAGGATTTTAATAATCAAAATAATGTGTAGCAGATAAACTCATTTAAGTTTAAAAGGCTGGGAAAATCTGTACTAGTTAAGTTATGATTTCTTATTTATGCTTAAGTACAGTAGGTGAAAGAAAATCAACATTCAAAGTTTAAGTATGAAAGTTTAAATATTTAAATATTCTGAAGTGCACATTGTCAGAGGAAAAAACATGTGTTATCAGAAAGCCTCTCTCTTCTGTTATGTACACACTGACGTGGCTGGATGATTTTTGTTGCTTGGTCCATTCACAGAATCAGTCTTTTAGGTATAGGTCGAGACTCATTTAAAGATTCTTTGTTTTACTTTAAGTTACATCTTAACTTGTTATTCTGCTTTGTTTAATGTGCTCTGGGATACTTAGGTAAAAACATAATGTGAGATATATGTACTAATTTCCATTAAGTGTAGATTTGAAGGCTGAACATGAGAATTTCAAGACCTTTTCCTTTCATTCAACACAAGCAACCCTTATTATTCTGAGTAATTGTGAATACGTGGTGTTACACAGATGTGCAGAGTCCCCTCCTTAATCTAACCTTTGACCTCAACAGGATGTTTTTTTAGGAGAAAGAACGACTTGTGTGAGAAGTATACCTGTCTGTTCGAACTGGAATGCCATGGTCTAGGCTGATTAAAAAGAAAATTGTTGCAAATGTCTACATCTACTGAACTCTAAAGAATAGTTTATGTTAACCGAGAAGTGAAATTGATAAATATATCGTAAGCTGAAAATTCTAGCTGCCTTCACAAAAAATAAGGGGTTTTTTTTAGGAAAAATAGTAATGATAACCATCAAAATAAAAGTCTTTTCTCTGTGGACTTAAGACTATGAAAGGAAGTCTTGAAAATTGATTTTAAAATGTGTTGTTTCACTTCTGAGGAATATGTTCATTCTAATTAAATGAGTTAGGATGGATAGTTTATGCTGAGTGTCTGCTTTGTTAATGTTCAAGCACTTCACTGTTACTGAGTCTATGGATGTTAAGAACAGCAAAACGTTTTCCGTCTAGTGTGTTTCCAGGAAAACTTTTTTGTTCTTAATTATATAAATCATCATTCTTTTTCACCTGTTCAACAACAGTAAATATTTCTGTAAATAAATTTGCTGAAGCATAATTACTACAGTTTATAAAGAATTGCATCCTGTCCTGAAAGTACTCATTGGAAAAGTTCAAAGAATACTATAAAATTCATATTCGTAGTTGATACATATTTAAAACTTATTAATTGAACTTAGCCTGAGAAAATAAGGACTCTATTTTATGCCATATTTAGAAAGAATTCTGTACATCTGCCTCAGATATAGCAATCTAAAAGTAAGTTGCCTGCATCCAGGCAATTTGGAAAAGTTTTTGATTTCCGTATATCTTTTTCACACCTGGATATTTTTTTCTCACCAGTCACCATAATGGTTTTCTTAAAGTATGTTTGCAACCCTAGAATTTAGTCGGTGTTCTTTGGAAAAAAAAAAAAAAAGGTATTCCTTAAAATTGTTCATTTAGAGTTTAAACTTGTCTATGGAATGATATGATATGATCCTTGCTACGATTTGAAGGAATGAATACTTTTTTATCTCTTTTTTTATTTGTTTACTGAAATAATACATCTCTCTGTTTTTCCAAATAACTTGACCTTGGTCAAATTAATTTGTGTATCAGTATTGCCACTTTCCTTTTTAGATTTAGGTATTTTAGTTAGGACTCTTTAGTGAACATCCAAGTTTTAGTGTCACATGTAAAAAGCAAATAAGTTGAACATTTTGAAGCTTAAACTGAAAGTTTAAAATTTCATTTCTTTACTACAGCAGAATACGGTACAATCCACAGTCCATCAACACCCATTAAAGATTCAGATTCAGATAGATTACGTCGTAGTTCAGATGGGAAATCACGTGGACGTGGCAGAAGAAACAATAATCCTTCACCACCACCTGACTCTGATCTAGAGGTACATTATATTAGATGGTTTTGACCTGTTATGTACTCTATTTTTATCATTATTTTACACATAAAAGTAAAGTTGCATAGGACCTCCCCTTTTTTCTAACAGTATTTTCGAGAAGATAAAATTTTTCTTCTGAAGAAGCTTCTTCATGAAGAGCACCTACTTTCTCTGAAAAACACTGGGGATTTCTTTCTCCTTTTTTAGTAAAAAAAAGCAAAAAAAGAAAAAAAGCATGCTTTTCCCAAGTCAAAGAAAGGTTTGCGTTTGGACAGGAGACACTTCTAGCACAATAGTGGGTTTTGTTCTCCTGTACTGTGTTCGAATTCCTCCCAGTGGCCCACTGGAGAACACATCTCCAATGACACACCACAGCTATGAGTGTCCACACTGCATTACTTTTCCTTTCCAAAAGCTTAGCCCATTTGTCATCATGGGAAATACAATCTCACTAGGATTTAAAATGCTTGTATTTGAATGCTTTATTTTTCATTAAAATATCATTTTGTGTGTGGTCAGAGGAAAAATTTGAAACACATATTTTCCATTGGCTGTAAGCACAAGAATTATTTACTGATGCCATAAATTCTTACACATGCCACATCTAAGTTCATAATTTTTGTTCTTCAGGTTGAAGAATCCCTTAAAATTAACACAGATTAAGGGAATTTAAGGTCTTAGCAGCAATTTGCTTTATTTTGTAATAGAGGTAATTTTCAAGAACAGTTATATGAACTTTGTTTTGTAACACTTGCAGAAATATGGAATTCCAACCCCTAAGGTTTGATTTTCAGAGGCTTCCCTTCCTTTATTTCAGTTTCTATCTCACATCTGGCTTTAAAATAATTCATCGTACAATCTCATTTTCTGTGTGTATTTGACAATAATTCTATTCTAGTAGAATAATTTGATATCATAGCAATTATAGTAAAAAACTAACAGATTGTGTTACCCTATTCTGGAAAAAACTTGTCAGTTTTGAAAATAAATGACAAAGAAGCTATGGTTTTAATATATAACCATTTCAATACAATTTTCTCGTTTGTGTGCTTACTGATTCGAATTTTAACTTTCCATTTCAAGTATCAGCTTCACAGAGGAACACATTGATTTGATTCTCTTTTTACAGAGAGTATTCATTTGGGATTTGGATGAGACAATCATCATTTTCCATTCCTTGCTTACAGGGTCCTATGCTAACAGATACGGAAGGGTAAGTTCAAGAAACTGATGGATAGTTTCAGTAATATTTGCTGTTTTGTGATTGATACACAGGGAACACCAGAACATCAGCTGGTTTTCTAGAGGCAAACCAGTACTGGTGTTTCAAGACATAAAAAATCAGGGAGTAAAGCTCTTTCACATGTCCATTCTCTGCACTTAGTCAGCTCTTGTATTGGGTACATAATTAAATAGCATTAGGAATAATACTCTGACCACGTGAGGTGTGGTGTTTGTAGGTACAAAGTAACTGAAGCCTGTTGATACCATGAAAATGTGCAGAAGTTATCTCACCTCAGAGAGTGAGGAACTACCAGCAATGATTGCTAAAATAACATTTTCGTTCTGAGCAATGTTCTCTGTGTTGAGAAGGCAAGAGGAAGAATACTTTTGGACACAGACAGATTAGTCTGAAATTTTTACCTTAACTTTTTTTTAATCTACATATTGCCTGATGTTTCTGAAAGTCTGCTTAGGAGTCAAATCTTTCTATTACACACAGTCTGTAAATCATAACTGAACTGAGAAATATGACTACAGACTGTGGGTTTCCTCAGTAATTCTCTGAAGAGAAACGTGGTCTTAGGTGAATAAGAACAGTTTATGGATGGAATGTCCTTGTGAGATCAAACTTTGTTATTCCAGGATTGTGTCTGAAAGCTAATGTCTCAGCTTGTGCTAAAATCTGTTATGCTGTTTCATGTTCACCTCATGTGAGGTATAACTAGAATATGATTTTTTGGGTAACCTTAAAAATTTCTACAAAAAAAAAATAACCAGATAGTTTTGTGTGACTTAATGTAATCATTCTATCTTCTTGTAAAATTTATGTTTATCACTAAAAGATTTTACTCTACATCTAGTTCAGTGAAGAGCAAAGTTACTACCGATTCAGTCCATGCCTGGGTTAGGTTTTGAACTCCTCCTAATAGCTTTTTGCATTATAAAAATTTAAAGCAGTACTGCTTTGCAGCCTTTTTTTGCTTGTTCTTGCTTGTTCAGGTGTGGGATTTTTTCATTATATGTCAGAAAAGCAAATGAATTCACCAACCTTGGTTTCCTAGGTGTTATTAATTCATATTTAGGTAGTGAGAAGACAGTAAAACTTGAAATGTTTCAACAGTTATTGTACAGATACGTATAGGCAACAGCTTTACAGAGTGTTACGCTTTTGCCAAAAGTTATTTTCCACTTCTCAGGCCAAAAAATTTTTTGCATGGCACCTCAGAATCACCACATCTATGACAGTTCAGTTCAGAACGAGGAGAACAAGTCTCAGTGCTCACAAAAAACCTCAGTACCAACAGAATCTCACTACTGGCCTTCAGGCAGCAGAGTAGTGCTGGAAAAGCCCAATTAGTCATTGCTGTAGAAGTACGGGTGCAAGCATATTTTTTCCATTTGTTACTAGTTCCCTATAGTAGTTTCATTAATAGAGACCTGACCATAAACGCCTTTCTTGCTGAATGCTTGAGGCTGGGGACAGTGGCTAGTATTCAGCTGTGAAGAGACATAAATATGTGTGCTGCCAGGAGGTGGGTGACTCCGGATTGCAGCTCCATCACTGTTGACGCTGTTTACTTGAGATGCAGCTTTTGCCTGGCTGGCTCTGGTTGCATGATGTGTGACAGAATACTTCTGCATTGCTAAATGACAACCAACTGCTGATATTAAGAGGGATGACAGAATTAGTGCTTATGCTGTGGATAGATATTAGATCTTTTTGGTGAGGGGTAGCAACATGCGTGTCCTTGGCTCTCAGAGGCAGTCATGAAGGCGTGCTATTCTTGCTTTGTTTTCTTAAAAATTTAATTCCTTTCATGATTTCTCATGGCTTATGGACAGCTTCAGACAACAGTTAGCAATTTCTATAGACGTTAGAGGAAGATAGTGTCAAATGTTCAAAGCAGACGTGTTAAAACATGTATCTGTCATAGGAGAACTGCAGGGTTTATTTGCAGCAATGGAAGGTGCACATTTTTTTAAAGAGTGTTTTCTAATGATTTCTGGCCCTTAAAATTAGAAATCCGGATCATAAGTTAATCTGGAAAAAAAAATGTTGAGGGGAATTTTTGTTCTTTTCACTTGTATTCTGCTTTTTGATTGTTCTAACACCACATTCTCATGCGTTTCCACATTGTGGTGAGGGCTAGAAATGCCCTTTTAAAAAATTCAATCTAAGCTGCTCACATAACCATTAAACTACAAAAGCTGGATCTCTGAACAAACAAAAATATCCTAATTAAATAATAGGGGATTTGGCAGCTTGGCATTCAGGTCTTTTCCTAATGCCTGAGTGAGTTTCATGGTGAATGACTATGAATGATGAGCAGCCCTGCTGCTGAAAGGATTGATTTTCTTTTCCTTATTCTCTACCTCGTTCTTCATAACTTATTGCTTGTGCCACCCTTTTCTGTATTTTCTTACCTTCTCGTCTGTATTTATTACCTGGTCTCCTTTTGCTGCTATTCTGCTCTGCTTTCTCCCCGCTTTGTTCCTTCAGCTTTGGTGTAACAAAACACGTTTGTTCACTTTGCAAAGTCATGGTATAAAGTGCTGCATTTTTATTTAAGGGTGATTTAAATTTTATAAATTTCATGGCAATGTATGAAACTAGTATAGGAATATGATTTGTCCTTCCAGAAGAGTAGAAAAAGGAATAAAACAAAACATTTCCATCTGCTTTTAGATTATTTTTTTTTAATACGTACAGAGAGAGACCTGTTGATTAAAAATAAAGTTGTCAGCTGCCTTAACTGACATTAGGGCTTCTAACACTTTAAAACTTGTGTTTTGAACCAGATGACAGCTGATTAAGTTTTGGAATTTGGAAAAAGTTGGAGCCTTTCTTTAGTATCTTGGAGCAGGTGGAAATATGTCTCAGTGTTGGCACTGAAATGCTGTGGTCTTTATGTACATTTTCATTCTCCATGAAAGCATTTTTTATTCAGAGACTTTAAAGGAATTTTCTTTTAAATTATAAGCTATTTTAATGTGGTTTAATATATTTTAGAGATTGAGAAAAACAAAACCTGGTTTCACTTAACCCTTCATTTGTGACCTGTAGGCTTAAGTGGAAAATAAGCCTTGTACCCAAAGTGAACTTTCCTGTTTTTCAGCTTCTTGTTTCTCCACAAAACAAAGAAATCAAGTGGGTAGAATTTAGAAATGACATACAGACAATGTTTTGGCTCCAAAACCAGTATTCAAAACAAGAGGCCTGCTTAAGCAGTTTGACATTGGTATTTCTTTTCTTTAGCTAAACTGTACCTCCCTCAGAGATTTGTACCTGATTTTGACCATACCTGAGAAGACACTCTGACTGAACCTGCAAATCCCAATCAACAAGAAGAGGTTGTTAGCTTTCCTCCTCATTGTGTGACACCTCACAATAATTAGTTAGCAATTAGTGGCTTAAAATTGCACAAGAAGGTTTGGTGTGGGATTTTTTTTTTTAACCTTATTCTAGTCCTGTCTTTTTTAAAAAGTTTTCAGCCCGTTCTGTAATGTCTGACATCAGAGTTTGATCTGCTTCAGTGCCTCATACCAAGACTCTTGTGCTTTTTACTAGAGCAGCTGCAAGATTGTGACTACACAGATACTTAAAATCTTAATGCAGATAAGGCTTTTGCTTCAGATAAATATGTGGGTATCCAGAGCTACAGCTTAACATAATTTTTCTGCGAAGATGAAATTTCTGTAGAAAAAGATTGTGTTTAATCAAGGAATTAGGGCTTCTTTGAAAAGCAACCTGTTTTGTTTCTTCTCTTAGTTTTTATGGTATTTAATCTGACATTTTCAGTAGGTGACAATGATTTTCTTATTTGTTTTTCTCGTAATTGAATTAACCTATTAAATGTCATTATTTTAGTATTACTTCAGAGAAATCCCCGTTCTATTTTGTCTGCCGTTTAAAAATACCTTGGAGTGAAATAATTTTTTCAAAGACATTTTTTCAAACTTACAAGTATGATAAAAACTTTAATAAAAATGTTTAATTTCAGTCATGCGCACACTGGAACTTTAAAATACATATTCACGGCCATTTGTTTAAAATTAATTGTATGGGTCTGTAGCCAATATCATGCTCTATCCTCCCGTTTATTCTGCTTTTCAAAATGCTGTTCCTGTTCATGAATGGAAGCTCAGAGAAGGATTAGTTCTACCCTATTAAGTTAGCGGTTGATAACCAGGGCATAACTAGTGATCTTAATTTGCATCTTAGACCCTTATTGCATCTAAATCCTTTTAATAATTAAAGCAAAGACTTCTGTAGGATGACTTCTGTTAGCGCTCAGGCACAACAGAAATCTTTTGTTAAAAAAACGTAAGGTTGATGAGCCATGAAAGATGGTGGGGTGGTAACTGTGCACAAAGGTTAAGTTGGAATGTTGGATGGAAGACTAGCCTCAGCCTTAGCTAGAGCAACCTGCCTTCCACCTCACATGTCTGCAAAAGTAAAATAAAAGGAAGACATAGGTCTACAAATAGAGCGGTATTAAAACAGACAGAATACTTTTGTTCATATTTTAAAGTCTTTCCATTTGAATTAAGAAGACAAATATTCTTTTTTTGGCAGTGCCAATTTAAATAGAAGGCTTATTTTTAAGGACAAAGTTAATCAAAATAGCATGATGCAATTTTTCTTTCCCATTTATAAGGACTTTTTTTTGATACTAGAAAACTTACTTACTCTTAGTGCGTGTGAGGTCAAGATTAGATTTTATCTGTTCTCTGTAGCTTTGTTTCCAAATGCTTCTTTCCAAGTTTCTCTTTCTGGTTAGTTTTACTTGGGTTTTGGCATTTCTGGAAGACAGACTGGCTGCCAAATCACCATTTTTTTCCAACTCTTTGCTATTGACACATTTTGCCTTTTAACCAGTAGTTATAGAAAAACGTTCGAAAGTTCAGAGATCATGTTGAAACACCTATTAATTTGATTGAGAGGTGGAAAAAGAAACTAGGCACTGTGTCTCTTGTTTTTTAACTTTGAATTGTCATCAGCTTAAGAATATCAACTTATTCTAAGTAAAATATGGGTTATCACTTCTTCATTTCTATAAAAAATATAACGCCTTACAAACTCACATTGTTAATAGAGTGTCATGAGATAATATAACATGTTCTTTCAAACTCATGCTTCCATGCACTTTGGTATACTTGGTATCATAAATGAGAAACTCTATATCAAATGTATATTTTAGGCTTTCTTTTCGATTTTTTCAGATTGGAAATATATAAAACACACAAAAAATTGAAACAAGACAAACATCTGTAATGCATTTGGTAACCACAATGCTGAACATGCTTTTTGAGTTTATTAGCTCAGTAAGGAATAAGTTGTTATGGTAATTTCTGTAGAGAAGTTAAAGTGTGTTGTGTATTAATAACAAACAATAGATTTGTTCACTCTGCATGGGTGGGCCAAACTGAAAGCATAATTAAAGCATGGTTTTGTGGAGAATCAAGGAGTGGTTTTAAATATAATTGCCATTTGCTAATACAACGACTTGCTTTAAAGTCAGTAGGTATTCTCAGGACTGAATTCTTTCACTTGTGACCAGTGAAAGTTTATTTTGAGTAGCAATAGCATTATCATGCCCCTGGTTGATCACAACACTTGTAAACAGTTGTAAAATCTGGAGAAGCTTTAGGTGAAATGAATTTGCCCTTTCTGCATGGAGGGCTGAGAGCCAGAGATGCACAAGGGTAACCACAGAGGTCCCATTGCAGGATCACAGTATCAGTCGAGTTAAAGTCAAATTGATGAATGTTACTGGTATGTGTTATAGTACAGGATTAGAGAGTGAAGAAGTAGATCTTGCATTTAATAGGTCAAATAATCTCTCCTGCAAAGCAGTTCCTCCAGTTTGTATTCGGGATATATATGTTAGGCATAGTATTGATGGTGTACTTGCTTAATTTCTTTAAGGATCCACCCACTTCTGTGTCTCTTGGACTCCGAATGGAAGAGATGATTTTCAATTTGGCGGACACGCATCTATTCTTTAACGATTTAGAAGTAAGTGTTCATTCTTTTAAAACACATTTGATTTAATATCTGCCTCTTTTTACATTTTGTTAGCTGGTTTGACAATTACTTTCTGTTTCACATTTGGAAATGTTTAGAAAATATCTATATAATTTAGTCATTAGAATATATGATAACATTGACACTGGCATTCAAATGTTACAGCAGTTAAATGGTAGAGTTTTGCCCTCACAGGTCTTGGTGTTTATGACCACAGTAGAAGTGAATACACCAAAAGCATCTATAAACATTGGAATTCAGTAGTCTGCACAGACCATTAAATATTAAACTTCAGCTTCTATAGACAGTTAATGGCTGGGTACAGATTTCTCACTTACATGCCACTGTGGGCAAGTATTGCCTTCACCCTGAGGGAAATCATTGATGTTGTATATACACTGTCTGTCTCAGTGGACTATCACTAGGGGTCCTCTGTCTTCCCCAGCCACAGGTACGATTTGTTACATGCTGAGGTTTCTCTGCCACACATGCCTCTCCCCTGCAGCGTGCGGCAAGGAGCTGGTGTCAGCATGCCAAAGGCTTTTTCAGCCTCTGTAGGCTATGGTTTGGCGATGCTTGTGAGATTGGCCTAAAACTATCCGAACTGCTGAAAGAGACTGTCACCATAATGCCCGACTGTTCCATCTTAAAAGGAAAAAAAGCAATTTCTGATCATATTTTAATAAAATGAAAACATGAAAACAGTCAGATTTCTTTCCCATCATAATGAAGACAGATGTTTATTTAAAATCCAACTGTTAAGCAAGCTTGTGGTGGGGCTGCCAACACACATTAATCATCAAGTTGTTGTTTTGCTATATTTTAGAATAGTGTGTTATTCCAGACAGGCAAAAGAATCTAAAAGATTCAAATGCAACTTTTGCTGATCAAAGTTAATTGGCAGCAATTGGCCTTTAAATATTTCCTGATGTTTCCCTTTCAAAATCAAGCAAAATACACCTTATTTAATAGATGAGCCAAAATCATTTGAAAAATGCCAGTGTGTGATAGACCTCAAATGTGGTTTGTCCAACATCTGTCCTATATTTTGATTTCTTTTCATCTAAAAAGTAACCACTCACAGATGATTTGGCATCTTAGAATGTAATGAAATTATTTAAATATGCTTTATTTTTTCTTCCATTCCTTAGTGGAGTATTTATTTTTTATACTTAGAATAAAATAGATGATTTCTTTACATTTTCAAGTAATATTTTCTTTCGTTAAGGTAGCTGTATGTAAAGGTGTGATTGGTTTGGACAGATGAAACACCATTAGGGTGTTGCATGTATATGACTGATTTGTAGAAAAGTATAACAATGCTAGTTGTTTTCCAAATCTGTTTCTGATTTCTGATTATATTTCATTTTATCCAGAGCAGAAAGAGAAAGTACTACTGTAACTTTCCAGCATATTCAATAAAGTTCAGTGTGTTTTCATATGCTGTGCGTAGCCAGATACTTAGTAGACTTGTAGCTACTGCTTCGTGCATGATTGTCAGAGTCACTGACTTTAAAGGAAAGTACTCAACTGCATCTTAGGGATAGTAGGACATCTTGTGCTAATTGGCATGTTCCAGACTTAACAGTACAGCATAGCAATTTATTCACTGAAGCATTTTGAAGCTGTGTATGAAAAAAATACTGATTCAGGTGGTTCATGGAAGCAGAGGAGCCCACTGGATGAGCTTGGTTCGTTGCATTTCACCCATAACAAGCCGGTTTATCTTCCACCTCCAAATGAAAATGTAATAATTTACGTATGTACCCTAGTTTGTTATCTTTATATGCAGAGGCACTTAGGAATGAACAGTTGTATTCATGTCCTTGTACACGAGCTCAAAGTCCTTATTTCTGAGTAGCAGGAGCTCTGATCTGAAAGGTCGTGCCCTATCCAAGGGAGTGAAGAGCACAGGACTGGATTTGTGTGTATGGATTGCTGTAGAGAAATCTTCAGAAAAGTACACAATGAGGGAGCATAGGAGAGCCTGTACTTTCTGGGAGGCAGCATGTAAGGGCTAGATCTGGCTACAGACTGAGCCTTTCAGTTCACAAAAAATGTCAGGTATTTTGAAACTGTGTTGCAGATCTGTGTTGTTTTTGAAGGAGCATGTCCTCCTGGAGCCATAATTTGATTGTTCTTGTGAGTGTCACTGTTACCAGCACACTGTGTCACTGGTTCCCAAGGCCTGCGACCTCAGGGCAGATTCCTCACATCCATCTCAGAAACTGAAAGTCCTTGCTTGGTGGTTTGGAAGTTCAGGCTGCCCTCTGTCTTGACAGGCTTCCATGAAACCTGCGGGCAATTTGGCTTGGCTGTGCCTCAGGCTTAAAGCATCTGTTCTTGCTAGTGAAGGGCTGAGTCTGGAAGATCTAGTGGTGACCCTGCCCAGGCCTAAGCTTTCCAGTTCATGTGCACAAGCATCTGGGCTGTTAGGAATTGAGAATTTTGTAGGCAACACTGCCAGCAAGCCACAGAGCTTGGGCATCCTTGCCCAGAAATAGTATGGAGACAGGCAGTGCTGAATTTGGAACATGTCTAACCCGTGGTGTAGACATGTGTGTGGGTCTAGGCATAATTCAAAGTGGGAACCTGAAAGCTGATGCTCTCCAGCAAACCCAGGCTCAGAGGGAATCCTTCCTGGCACACAGAGAGGCTGGGTTAACCGGCAGACAATCATCTGTCATAACTTTGACATATGATGCACATTTTTCCAGATACCACAAGTTAATATTTTTTAATAAAAATCTTCTTTTCATCTAACGTGTTCCAGAAAGCTCTAATCAGAGCAGCTCTCTTGTCATCCGAGTTAGTGGGAAATTATTTTGTCTTCTTATAAACTGCTGAAGACTGATTTAACATTTTCAATGCGAAGGGCAGAGTTCAGCTGTTGATCCCTGAAGCACTGATAGGTTTGTGTGTGACCTAAGTGGATTTTCAGAGCTCAACTTAGAGATTTATTTAAGGTTAAGTTGTAAACTTCAGCTGTCATTTTTTAGTTCGTATAAAGTGAATCAATGCCAGTGTCTATCAGTTGCAAACTAGTTTACCCATCCTGATTTAGTAGGGGATAAAGCCAGGTAAATGAATCACCTAGTTTCCTGTATTTTGCTCTTTTAGTGGTAATGATAATAATATTTATAATTGGCATTTTTCAAACCCCATGAAAAAATCCAATCAGATCTACCTCTGAAGTCAGTTAATGGATGAGTGAGCTGCACTTAGATTTATAATTAGTGACTGCATCCTCAGTTTGTGATAGTTCTTAGTTCTTTGCTTTGAAAAAAAAGTAGAAAAGATGGCTTGTTTCCTTCACTTTGCAGGGATTTATTTGGAGTAATTAATTCCAAATTGATATAATAGCAAATAATTGCAGATCTTGAAGGACATACTGAACATACTGAAAGGAAAATGTTAGTGTTTGCTAATGTATAATTTAAGTATCATTATAAAAAATGTTTTCTTGCATTAATAGAAATTTTGTAATTAAATTATGGAAGCATACTAAACCAAACAGTAGAAAATAGTGCAGTGTTCTCAAAATTTAGAGTCCAGAATCTGTATTTTAGCTTTGAAATACGAAATTTATGTTTTCGGTATTGAACATTTTTATTTAAATATCTCATACTCTGTTCTATAGTAGGATTTTAATTCTGTGCAGGAAAGAATAACTACATTGATGTAGTGCTCTCAAGAGATCCAGAGTTATTTCATCAGAAAAAAATGTGTAATTTTACATGCTGATTATGTTGTGATAGAGATGATAAGGTATAATATTTTAATGGTACATATAGAGCAGTTTCACATGTTTTAGCATGTATGCTCCATTATTTTAGGGAAATTACCAACTTGATGATAGGACTAAAACATGACATCTACCTATCTATATCTTTAATGACTGTATGTATTTACATATTTATACTGATGCCCTTAAAAGTTCAGTTTAGTAATTTCTTTGGCATATCAGGTGCATACTATAACTAGGTATGTTAACATATTATTAACATATTATTTTTTAAAATTAGTTCAATGCTTTGCAAACTGTATTCTAAAGTGATGCCATCCCATTAGACCTGTTCCTTTAGAGATATTTACTGAAGTTGAAAGTGTCACTTATGAAGCTTTTTTAAAAAAAAGAAATCTTACCTAACACTTTTTTATGCATAAGATACTTTTTTGGGGGGGAGTCTGTATGAAATTCTATTGAAGTAATTAAAATCTAATTAATTTGTCGTTTTATTGCATTATTTTTATTTTTCCTTTTAGACATTTTATTTCTGTTTGCTCATTTCAGGTTTTTGGTGTGGGCTTTTTTGGGAAGGATCAAAATAAAGTTATACATATTATGACATCATAAAGATAGTTTTGACATCTCCAAGAAGTGCAATAATGCATGAGGGCACAGTAATGATGATTAGCAATTTTTCTGCCCTCAGTGAGGGATATGTAATGCACATTCATGGCTTCACAATTCAGTTCCATTTGTGGAGTTTCTATATGCAAAGTGATGATATGTGTATGGGAGCCATTTATAATGAATGGCAGTATAGTTTTTCTGCCACATCATTTGATGTATCACTCTTAGCAATAAAAGGTGAGGGAATGCTTTCAGGTATTGTTGTAAAGCAGTAACTTTGGTTCTTTGGGGGAAAGAAATGATTGTGTTCTAACAGTTAGGAATGCTGACCTTGATTAACTTCTCCTTGGATTCTTACATCCACCTGGATGTATGTTAATATGTTCTTAATGAAAATTCATACCCTAGTCTTCTGTGCATCAAAAAGAGCTGCAAAATTTCTTTGTGACAGAGAGTACAGTGTTACTTTAGATTAATGATCCTTTAAGGCATCGCATTAGTACAGAACTATGCACAGACCCCTCTGGAAAGCTGCCTGCGTTACAGTTGCATGTGATTTCCCTGTGAAACAGCTCTGTCTGTAGCCACAGCTGACTGGAGCAGCAGCCTGGGCAGGCGGGGGCCATGGTGCTCGTTTCCCACCCCTGGTTCCCGGCCAGCACCTTTGCCCCTCTGCCCTGCCCGCCTGCCGCCCACGTGGAGGAGCAGCACAAGAGCAGCCGCCTGTGTTGCTCTGATTCTCCCGACTCCCTTAAATAGCATTAGATTAATACAGAAACATTTTACAAATCCTCCACTTGAACACATACGGGATCTCATGAAGCATCAAGATACTGACTTACATAGATAGGTCTTTTCCGGTTTTAAAGCAAAGAATAAATGCCATTTACATCCCTGCACTCTCATGCTCTGTGTTTGCTCTGTGGACCTCTTCCTTCCACCCATATCAAAATAAATCCTTTCAGGATTCCTACAAGTCTGTAACTGCTAGCTTGCATTTACTCACATCAAAACATTGATAGGAAGAAATTAACTGCCAAGGTTTTTTTATGAAAACTGCCCTTCACAGACTGCTACCCTGCTTAATTTACTATGTGGATGTGCCTGTTCTCCTTGTTTGCTGTCCCAGTCATCAGACTATCAGTATTTATCAACACTACCTCTCCCTCGGATTGCTTTGCAAGCTCGAGGCTGCGTGGAGGGCAGCTTTTACCACTTGAACTGGCAGTGTGCAAAGCCCTTCTGTTCCCTAAAGAAATATAAAAGGACCTCTGAGGCCCAAGTTGCAATACAGACCTCTCATGACACTAAAGCAGATGGTGATACCTTCTGTGTTAAGACCAGGTACCAAAGGGGTTGCACTAAGAAAAGGTTCTCCAGGGAGATGGTGGTGAGAGCTCAGACCTAGGAAAAGAAATAGCAAAGCCCCAGTATAGCAACTACAAAGGCTGATCACAGAGCAAAACCCTTCCAACATTAGCCCTTCTTTAGCCCTTGCCTTTAGTTCTTACAGGTGAAACTAGGCAGCCTCCCTGCTGCTGGAAGCATATGCACCATATAAATCACTTCAGGGCCTCAAGGAGACCTTTTCTTCATGACAGGGACATATATTCTTCTTTTCATCAGCCTGAGAATTTTCTCCTTTGTAGGTCTCGGTAACACTGCAGGAGACTAAGTGACTTTCCTCCCAGGTCCTTCAGTGACCGTGCACACAGCTATGTCCCCAGCATACCTCGCAGTGCCCCGTAGGAATGCCTTTGAAGCAATACAGCCATATGTTCTGTTTCTTTAATCTGAAGGAGAAAGGGAAACTCTTCCCCCTCAGACCTTGATACTTTAATATGCCACAGACTCAGGCTGGTAACTTTTAGCACAGTAGCACTCTGAAGCATGGTTTGGGATCATGGGCATTATTGAATAATAACATTCAGCAGACTTATTGTGTGCAGGTTACTGAGCATCTTAAAGAACCATGACCACTGCAGGGTAAAATGCGCTTCTTTCTGAAAGCATTTTCGCACATCTGGTCCCAGAGCCAAGTAATCTAACAAGTGAACCGCTTGGACACAAGCCAGCCCTTAAATGCAGGCTTTGAGCAATCTCCAGAGCAAGCTGGGAGAACAGGCTGGCCACTATTAGCAGTGTAGAAGTTCCATCGTTTATTCTCTCACACCTTGTGGAAATGTCATAGAGCCAGCTTTGGGCAGGCATGATAGGTATGTTGTTACCTAGCTTTAAGCGTAACTAAGTTGTATGGAGATCTGCAATCAATGATGGAAGTTGAGGGAGCTGCGGAGACATGGCCAGGCAGACCGAGGAGATGGAGAAGGAAGATTGTGAAAACAGGATCACCAGAAAGAAAAGCTTGCCTAACTTCTCTGCATATTAAAAATCAGAGCAAGATTGATCTGTGTCTGAAGCTGTGTCCAAGCTCTGAAAATTTACAGAGTAAGTCTTTGTGGGCATTATGTACTAGTCAATTGTCTGATGCACATATTTTACTGTATATTTGTGTAGGATGAAGTGACATGAGGTCTGTTTTTGTGGCTGACATTACTTTGTAATTTCTGATAACTGTGTCTCCTTATCTACAGATAAGGATGGTGATGGTGATAGGGATGGTACTTACAAATACAGGGATGATAATTCTGTAATAAAATATTCGAGAGGGAAGAGAGACAGCCCAGTCTGGTGACTGTAACTTTTGTTATTGTGTACAGTTGTAGTTGACTTTCTAACAATGCTTCAGCTTGGTCTCTTTAATGTCTCACTCCTCAGGAACATCCTGGCATGAGTGCTTTCCCTGCTGACACAATTAGAAAAAGTGTTTATTACACAACTTCTTCTTTTTTTTAAAAAAAAAAAGGACAAAAAACCTGTTGCAAATAGTCATCCAAGAAAACTTTTGTCTTCCATTGTACTTGTTAATTTGTTTTCTAGTGTTTTTTATTTTGGATGATTTTTGTAAGTTGTAATTGTTCCAGGTTGAGTTATTCCTACATTTCAAGTCTGTTTTTTAAAACCACAGATTGAAAAAACCACCCCAATTTAGAGCAGAGGGGCATCAGTCATCACTAATCAATGCAGTGTTTCAGGTGTCTGTGCTTGTGGAGTAGTAACCCGAACGAGCTCCACACAGTCTGCTGTTTGGTACTGGGACTTCTGCAAGATCTTGCACTTGGCTTTACTGAACTTTGTGATGTTCACACTGGCCCATTTCTCAAGCCTGTCAAGGTTCCCCTAGCTGGCATCCCATTTATCAGTGGCATACATGCTAGTGAAAAAAGGTTTGTGATAGGCAGCAAGCTAACTTCTACTGGTATAAATCCATCTCCAAGATGATGTCCTAAAGTAATTTCGATCAGATACCAAAACATGTTTTGCGTACGTATTCTTCCAAATTGCACATTCAAAGATTTCTGTTCCAGTGACAGAATTAAAGTTCTTGTCCCCTTCCTAGGGAAATAAAATACCTAGTGCTGACAGGCTTTTTATGGTAACAATTGTACCTTCCCATTACAGTTGGGCTTTGCAGAACCTGAAATATTAGGTTTTAAGATGAAGCAGTACAGGAGATAGTGCATTGAAGGACTGCAGTAAGGTGCCTGGAAGTCAGTGTGATATTTGCTTCAAAATAGTATTTAGACGGGGTCTGTAACTGGAATCACAGACCTACACTAGGTATGGCATCTTTAATTGCAACAGAAACCTTAGTGTTTCTAAGGTGGTGGACTCTGAAGGGGAACATAAAAATTACTATATAGTGAACAACATGAGACTGTGCTTTGAAAATTCTCTCAGAACCTGTAATAAAATGATGTAGTTATTATAAAAACCTGTCTAATGGAAAACCTGTCTTGATGGAAATTAAGAGATGCAAAATTAACTGTAAAAAATTGAACAGGCAGAGAAATTTGCACTATATTTTCACGCCTTTACTGTCAATCCATTAGCAAATTTCAAAACACAGGCTTATGTTGTATTTCTGAGGCATATAAATACCTGCCTTTGATGAATCTTTACTTTTGAGAGGTTGCGAAGTCCCTGATACGTGCCACAGAACTCTTCTGCCAGTGCAGATTGTGCCCTAAGGGCAGATATGATACACTGCTTAATGGTTCAGCATGTTAGATCCCAAACTAGGTAATGATGTGATTCATCCTTAAGGCATCTTAGTGCCAGAATTGTCATTTCAGATTTGAATAGGCTCTTTTTGTTAAAATATCCCAGAAGTCTGAAATAATAGAACAGTTTTGCCAAATAAATGAGTAAATAGTTGATACTAATGGTAAAAGAAGTTAATGTTGCTATTAATTACTGTATTGCTTTTCATTTATTCTTTGTATAAATGCTTCTTTTTAATATTTCGTAGAACTGATGTAAACAATTTTTTTTTACATTTTATTTAAATATTATGAATAGTACTGAATGAAAGCCTATCTGCAACTACAGATGTCAATGCTGTAGTTA
Source organism: Apaloderma vittatum (assembly GCF_000703405.1). Lineage (NCBI taxonomy): Eukaryota > Metazoa > Chordata > Aves > Trogoniformes > Trogonidae > Apaloderma > Apaloderma vittatum. The sequence continues at coordinate 179,756 of NW_009732291.1, read as the reverse complement.
TAAGTCATTCACAACACATTCATAAGTTTCCTAAATAGTCCATTATTAGTTTACGACCTAAAAAATCTTTAAAGTTCCACAAATTCAAATAACATTCCTGAGTAATAGATTTTGTGTTTTGGTCTCCGATTAAGCTGACAGATGTGTAAAATCTCATCCAGCCAGTCAGGTCCCTGGCGCAGCTGCAAGTGCTGAAGAGTGCAAGTTATTCCAGCTAAGATCAACATTAATTTACACTCAAATATCTTTCCCAGCCCACCCTTTCTGTTCATGTAATGCAGTTATTTTGTGCTGATTCCACCACTTTGAGGCAAACCATTTTTTCCCTTCACTGCACAATGTGAAACACAGAAGATAAATTGAAGAGAAACATAATAAGCACCATCTTAAACCACGAATCTCAAATTGTCTTTATTCAGGTTGGTGCTTTAAGTGGATTAATCTCGGCAAATTATGTACTTTTATTTTAGTAAGACTGGGTGAAACGGTCATCCTTGCCTGCCGGTTTGCAGGATGAGAGCACATTAACCAACTCTCACATAAGTACAAAGATTCGAAAGCACAGTGCAAGCGTCTTAGCAGTATGCATGGTAGTTAGTTCCTGTCAGCCACTTTAGCCTAGGTCTAATTTTAGCATGAATTTACAATGTTGTTTACAAGTTGTCTCATGTCTTGAGAGCCATCATGCAGTTTGTGCTAGTGTGGTTATGTGAGAATGCTATGACTGTAGCTTAAATTTTAAGCTAATATGCATATACATGTATTTTAAGGAGATCTGTTCATGCTAGGTTTTTGTAGGAATTATATTAAAATGTTGCTACAGGGAGAAAAATTAAGAAGTGTCTTTCATTCGTTTTCTTTTAAAAGCACAATAGGAGTACTTGAAGTTGGTTCCCAAAATGTTTGAGTTTCACAGTCTCAGGAGATTTCTACTGTTTCAGTGTGGTTACAATAAGGCCTCTATCTGAATTTCATCCAGTTCAATGGTCTAATGAAACTTTAAAGAAAGGGGGAGGGGATTATTCCCTTTACTTGTTTCAGTATCACTTTTATTTTTCTGTGTTTTAAAGTAGAATTTGACTGCTGTTATCTGCATCTTTGGAACTCCTCCTTGGATATGGTCAAGAAGCTGAGTGATTATGTAGTAAATTAAAGCAATTTTAATGTGCGCTGTTGAAGCATGAAGAATCAATGAGGGTTTTTAAAAAATGTAATTGAAAAGTTTAACAAAAGAAACAATGAGGTATGGAAGAAATGGAGTATTTGGGGTTTTTTTTCCAAGATCCTTGTCAGGTCAGAACAGGGCAGTCCAGGCACGTTCTGAAACATTACCTGCAGTCACTGTGCAGTCGGGAGATGTTAATTCTTACATATTCACAGAGAGCGCAGGCTTCTGACATGGGTACTGAGCTCAGCTGAAATATTATAGCCACAAGAAAGATCAGCTGTATCTAACCAAATGGTCCTTTCTGGACTGTAGAAAACCATTTAAATCTGTTGAAGGGTCTCCTCTTTTCCTCCTGCCCATTTGTGTAACTCACGTTGTGAATGTAAAGTATGGATAGACAGGGGAATAACTCCTTCCCTAACGCTGGTAGGCAAGGGGGAGAGCCAGTTGTAGCAGGATTTATAACTCAAGTAAGAGGTTTTCTAAGAATGTTCTCTGACTGAAAAGTTTTAAAAATACAAATCAAATACTTCAATTAATATAAATTAATACACTGGAACAAAATCTGTGTAGTTTTCCTAAAGGTGAGTTTACAAGTCCAAAACTCCCATTAAGGCCTTGGTCAAATGAATAAAACATAAATCAAGCCATAATTACCTACTAAGGACTGACGAATATACACTGACTTTTTTTTGTTCCATAACTTTAATAAATTTAGACAGAAATTTGAATACAAGCAACCTCTGACTCCCAAACTGTCAAGAGGACTGGCTAACAAAACTGATTCTCTTCCCTGGATCTAATCTCCACTAGTTTGGTATTTAACAAAAGCTATGGATACAATGACTAGCAGAAGTATGTTTCACAAAAAAAAAAAATCATAAAGCAGACAGGTTTTTTCCTAATTGTTCCATTGTACTGTAAATTCATTCATTGTCTCTTACTGCAGGAAATTAGGAAAAATAGAGAGGGAAAGAAGATTTGTTTTACTCTAAATTTTTAGGTTTTTATCAAAACACACTCAAACATCTATGCTAATATATCATTTCATGCATTGGAAGAGTCTGTAATTTTAAATACAACATTGTATATTAAGAAAAAAATTAATACTGCTTGACTGATTCCAATTCATGTTTTTTTTCTTTATTTTAAAAAGAAGTACTGTGAAAAAATAATTTAAGAAAACTTGACAAAAAACAAAAATGCTTTTATTAAAGCATCAAATCCTCAGTTTGGTAATACAGCTTTTATGTAATGAAATGGTCATACAAAGGGTTAAGATATGTGATTTCAGGATAAAAGGTTTCCTGAGTTGACTATTATTCCTATGGTCTGCCAACAACTTTGCAATAAATGGAATGATTTTTATGGGAATGTGGTTATTCACAGCAAGACTACAGTTGGTGTCAGTATGAAAAATTCTTCTTTAGTAGATTCTCTCAGCAGGGATAACAGATCTGAAGGGAAGGCAAAAAGTAGTTACAGAGAGCTCTGGCTGGTGTTGGTGACAAATTATGTTTACAAAATGCTGGGGTAACCCACTGAAAAAGGAGAAATCAGAACAACGGTAAATCAGTCTTGCTCCTCTAAGTACTGCCGTTCCAAAACAAGTTACTTACGATTGTGTGTGTTGTTTTATAGCTCCCATCTCTCATGTCCATAAAGTGAGACTTCTAGTTTCAGAGGTGTGAAATAATGTTTCAGAAATCAGTAAAATTGCTACAGTTATACCATTGTCCTTGAAATAACATAAAATACTGATAGGTGTGAATTAAAATAATTTGGGAGAAAAAAATTTCTCCTTTTTTTGGATTTCAGTATTACTTTATAATTATTTGTTATAATTTATTATATTTTTATTATTTCTCAGTAGCACTTGTCTATTTTTACTTCTTTATGATTTTTGAAATAATATTATTAGAGGTAAAGTGTGATAGAAAATGCATTAATATATTAATGATCTTAGTTAGTATTAACTGTTACTGCATATAAGTTCAGTTTCTGATAAGCTTTCAGAATGCTTCAAAGATTAAACCTTTAAGTCTGCAGCACTTGCATTAGAGCTGATATTATCATCCATTGAATATGAGGAATAAAGTTTCAGAGAATTTAATGATTCTTCACAAACCATACAGCAACTTTATAGGTTTTAAATTCTGATCATTCATAAAGTAAGTTGCCGGGGGATGATGAGGGGGTGTTACTATTTCGGTAGGGATTTATTCGATTTTTTTAAAGCAATAGGTAGCAGCTATTTAAGAGGTAAACATGTCAGCTTTGAGTGCTTCCTGCCCTTTGTTTCCCTCATGCATAATTACCCCAGTTCTATTTAAAGCATTTCATTTGCAACTTACCTTGGAGCATTGCAAGACCTCGGTGTAGCATCATAGCATGAAGTTTCTTTTGTTGTTCTGGGATCACCAGTGATGTACCAGGAAGGAAGAAAATCAACCTAGCTGTGTCAATATCAGGTGAAAAAAAAATTATCCCATTCAGAACAAGTGTTGTTGCTAGGTGGAGGCTGACCTCTCTAGAGGTAAACAGGTGGGTTTGCTGACCCAAAAGTAAATGCTGACTAAGAGGATGCCAAAGGAAATAAATTTCTTCAGAACATTACATTTCACATTCTCTCAAACCAGAAAAATAATGTGTGCATTCTTTAATACACTAAGAAATATTTCTTCACTATAAATATTTTTAAAACAATCTATGAAAACAGTACTTCTTGTTTGAAAATAGTTTACAAAAGAGTGTGATAATTGAAGATGCAGCTGAAAGCAGAATTAACTCCTGTTGGTCATGTGAATATTTGTTGCTGGTAATACAAGAATTGAGGATATAACAGTCCAGCTTTTCATAAAGTGATGGGTATTGCCAGATGACCTCCATTTAGCAATGGACAGTTCATATGCAGATCAGTAAGTCTGGTTCTACTGCTGTGAAAAATAGCTGTTTTCCTTGAGGCACCTATCTGATTTTGGCAGAGTTAGTCTGATTTGGTTGTGATTGGAGGATGGATTCTGGAAAGTCAGCAAACCTTTGGCACTTTACTTCCTAATTGGTTAGCTGGATGTTGAATAAGAAGCAACTGTAGTCACTTATTGCAAAAGCAGGTAGAAAGGACTGTAGAACATACTGAAAATAGGCTTATGGGCCATCAAAAGAAAATATAGGAAAGGCTGTTGAATAAGCCTTATTCTTGGTGCAATACCAGGGATGGTTGCAGGAGAGGAAAACTTGAAATAGAGACAACTGAATTATCTCCCTCCCACACCTAAATACCTTAAAGATGGCAGTTGAACTAAACGTTGGTCATCCGGGTGGAGTCATCCAGGGCCCTGTAAAGGAGTATCTATTAAAAAATGCCTACTCTCATTTGGCTGAAATAAAAGTGCAACTCTTCCTGATGTTTGTAATATCTGTAACGGGAATCTCCCAACCAGACTGTGGCTAGGTATGCTTTATGAGGAGCCTGTGATTCAGGTTCTGATAGTTCACCTTCAGCAACAAAGAGTTCTGAGAGAACCAAAATGCAATTATTCCGAAAGCTTAAGGAGAAGGGTTTTTTTCGTTTGGTTGCAGGGTTTTTTGGTTTTGTTTTTTTTACAGCACTATATTAATTTGTAGATGTAAACCTTATTTTTAAGATACTTTAGGTCTTCAGAAAAGTCAGAGAGTTCACTTTCTAATGAACCTGTGAACAACTGTATACTCCTTTCCATTAGGCATCACAGCAGTTATCTTAGCGCATTCAGACTGAGGCAAAAAGCCCCTCTATTTACATTTAGTTTTCCATGGTAGCAATCCAAGAACAGCCTAGTTTTGCTGCAGAAAGGAAGGAAAGAAAGGAAAAGAAATACAAATCATGATAAAGGATTTTCCCTCATATGTATATGAGGAAATGACTGGAATCATCCATATGATACTACAACCATGGGTGACTTGAGAAAGCTCATGAAGTTCCATTTCATGAACATGGGACTAAATTACACTGGACATGTAGCTGTAGGTAAATGAATAGAAATACAAAACAAAGTCTTCATTCATAGGAAGAACTGTGGCTTTTCTGGTGTGTGCAAAACGCAGCTAACAGCTTTGACCCATCCAAAATGTGCGATGTCTGGCTGTTGTGGAATGTGCTGCTATGGTGCATGAGTGTTAGGGTTACAAAGAATAACAAATACCTTCTTAGCTTACTTTAGATCATACCTATAGGCTTGTGTAATTTAGTCACTATATAACTTCTTTCCTTTCATGTGTCCAATGACGAGCACCTTCATACTAGGTGCCATAGAAGGTAGACCCTATACAATTTCCTTCCTCAGGAAAACCAGATGGAGTGGTCTTTGCTCACATACAGCCCTGCTGAAACACACGGGAGCCTACCAGGCTCGTAGCATCACTTTATAGCTTTTCTTACATTCCTGTTGCTTCTCCCTTTCTCTAAACTTAAGACTGTGAGGTGGCACAAAAGCTCCTGCCTATCCATCCGGCATTCCCAGAGCTCTGGCAAAGCAGATCATCATCCTCTGCTCCAACTGGGCAAGGCAGCAGTGCCTCAGCTCACTCCCTGCTTCTGCCACCGAGGAAGTGGCATAGGGGGTCAACATCCGCCCCACAGAATTGGAGTGGAAAGAAAAGGAAGGGAAAAAAATGCAAAGTGTTGTGCGGAGGTCTTCAGGCTGCTCATAGGAGTGAAAGTTGTAGCTTTCTGTACTGGCAAGGTTAGCAGAGGGAATTTTAATCCCCATCTTTGTCACATTAGCAGGTAATTACAAGGATGGGAGACTTGCTAGCTCAAAGCAGTGTAGCTTTCATTCAAACACATGCATTTAGGAGATCAGCACTGAGACACAGCAAGTTTAAATGAATTGGTCACACAGGACAGAAAGAGGGAGCTTACCTCTTCTGCTGAAATTTTCCATGTGAAATTCTCATTTCCTGAGATGTGAGACATTGCTTTCAGACTTTTATGGAAAAATCATTCTTTTCATAAGTTTAATTTTAAAAATGTTTAAAATTTCTGTATATTTGTACAATTTGTTATATAGTTTCTATAAAATATATATGTTCCTAAAAGTATACTTTCAAGTTAATATGTTTGGGAATAATTCATGACATGCCAACCAGGTTCATGGCTTTTGTTACTTCTTTAGACAGATTCATATTTTATTTTCACTGGTTTTCATTATTCATAGAACTTTTCCCTCTTCACAAAAGTGTATGTCCACAGATAACATGTTTTGTGTAGTAAAGAAAGTATTTAGAGTATGAAGTGCTGAACTTTTAAAACAAAATGAACTTGATGTTTTGCACTTAACACTGTGCTTTCCAGGAGTGACACAGACTCTTTAAACAGATAAACTTGAGTTATATTTAGCTATTTTTATCTGTGGGTAAAATTCTTTCTATGACACCCTCCTCTTTCCTTCTCTTTCAAAATATACAGCAATAGAATAACAAAATATTTGTTGTAGCGAGAGTTGCTCATTAGAGATGTCCTCCAAAGCTTCCCTGAGTAAGATCATACATTACAGAAATAAAATAGTTTTATGGTTTATCTTATCTGAACAACTGGAGTGTAATGAGCGTGTTCAGAATGATAGGGAGTATCTCTGAACTGCAACCTGATCAACAAATCCAAACAACACCTTCCACAAGTGAGAAAGCTCTGGGGTTTGGAGGGCTGCACTTCTTGTGATGGTCTTGAGTGCTGCCAGCCCTCTGCTAGAGGTATGATTTTCCAATTCAGTCTTCTTTTTCAGTAGAAAGATTTCAACGTATTGAGTAATATATACCAAGGCACTGTAAGTTTTTGAAGTATCTGCTTCACGGCACTTAGGAGGTAAAGAGAACCAGCAAAATAGAGTTTTCTTTTGCTGTGGGAATGTAACAGTCGTGTTACAGTTGCTATACAGATACTTCTTCAGGTCATGTTGTATTTTAAATTAGATTCTTCCAGTTACAAAGTGCAGCTGAAATGAAAATGTAAACCTTGATTTTAGTGTAGCTACTTCAGTAAACACAAGTTGCAGAATAAGATCTGTATTTATTTTGGAACACATACTGTTTACTTTAGGAGTACCATATTTAATCCAAATGCACTTGTTCATGTGAGCAAGCAAAACAGGATTTTAATCACTTCTTCTATTAGAAAAGAATGGTATCCATTGTGCATTTTAAAAGGGTTATGTGTTCAGTGCAGGAGAGCACTCCCAAGTCATTAGTTATGAAAATGAGTTTGTTAAATAATTGTCGTTCTTAGTTCTCAGTGTTTACAATAGCTAATAGTTTATATAGCTAATAGCCTTATTTTATTTTATTTTTTATTTGCTATTTTAGCAGTAAAAGGTAGGGTTTGTGGCTTTGTAGTGTTTTGTTGTGTTTTTTTTTACACTATAAGCTTCTATTTAGTCTAAAGTTTAAAATGGGAGTGTTTTGAAAGCCTTCACAGCCCGATTTAATTCCTTGACTGTTCACCCACAAATTGTCAGACAGAATGAAGTGCATTTCAAGAACTCTCTTTGTTCTTCACATCCTGTGCCTGACCCACAGGTAATCTGCACCTTTTTTTTTCAGTGCCAAATAATTGTGGTGGGAAAGAAGAGAAAATGTTAGGGTCACAAAGTGCAGGCTAGACGGAGATGACAGGTCCTGCCAATTGAGTGCCAGTGTTGAGAACCTGCGAACCGTAGTCTCTGCTTTTTCACATGGATTTGGGCTGTAGGTTAACAGGTGCTCCATGATGATGGGTTAGGAAGTTCAACACTTTATCCTTTATTGCCTTGGCTTGAAAGGAAGTGCGGAGGTTTTTGTCTATTTGGCAAGTACAGAAGTACAGTAGAGGAGCATTTGGCACAGGCCATACATAGATGTCTATATACACATAGAGAATATAAGTATGTTACTGTTCTACGTAATGTCAGTTTTCTAACTTGTACACATTCTAGCGATTTTGCTAACCTTGTAGTCAAGTAAAAACCAGAGATTTGGTTGTCAAGTTTAATGGCTACTGTTATATTATGTTGGTGTCCTTGCATGTTATTCTTCTAAAACTAAAAAAGAGACTAGTTGGAGTAATCTGCTTTTTTCTTTGCAGGAAGATAATCATTACTATAAGTAAAAAGATATGGAAACAAACAGACTGATAATTAGAAATGGTCATTCACAAAGTAGCCTATGTTTCCCAGAGAAGGACATTGTGATGGCTTATAGAAGCAATGAGTATTTCTGGAGCAGATAATAATCTGAAAGGATATATGTCTTACAGGGTAAATATCTTATTTCTGGAAAAGACATAAACAGAGATACTGCTGTCGTTAAAAGCTGCATAAAAACCACAGCAGTGTACACTAGAGAATTTTTTTTTAAATGAATTTTTTTTCAGATACATCACATTTATAAAGGATTGCAGCTTTAACTTGTTTTGCCAGATCTGTTCTCACATGCACATGACCAAATTTCTCTACTGTTCAGTAGGGAAAATGAAGCAGTGGATGTAATTGCGTAATGACAGATATGAGAGGAACAGAGAATCCCAGCAATCATTTCCTGCGAGTTGGCCAGCTTCCAGGCTGTCTCAATGGGCACGCTGATGTAAAGGCAAAATGAAAATAGCTTGTTCTGAAGGGTGATTGTTGGGTTTTGGGGTGTTTTTTTTTTTCTTTTTCTTATTTGACTTTGCAGGCTGAGGTATTGAAACAATTAGTTGACAGCACGGTGTTACTTTTCTCACGGTAAATTAAGGAGATTAACCAAATGTGGAAATGTGTTTTAGCTATAATCCGAAGATTTGGGACTGTAATGCTTCAGCATCCTCTGAGGTTGTATTCATTCATCCTCTGAGGTTATTATTCACATTATTCCTTTTCGTAATGTGCAGACTTCTCCAGAGTTATACACTCAATGTTTCTTCAAAGACAGCAGAATTATTACATTTGGTTTTGTTAGTTTTATAACACAGAAATGTACAGGATCAGTATGCTAGCCATTACATCGCTGCACTAGTGTTAGCACAGATAAGAGGAACTCTTCTAACACCATTAGTCTCTTTATTATTATTGTTCATTTTCTTACAGTATACAATTAAGTAATGAGGCATATTTTACATAATTATGGCAGAAGTGCACAACTTGACGGTGGTAGTGAAGGAGCAAAGTATATAAATATTTGTAGAAGATTTCTGCCGTAACTTAATGCTTTGCATATGAATCTTTATAAAGATCCCAAGTTAGTTTAAAGGAATGATTCCGGAAGACTATATAGGTCTAGGCATTTTAAGAGCTGTGAGTGATGACTGTGGAGCATCTCTGGGAGTTTTTGGCTCATCATACAAAAACAGAAAAGAGAAGGAGGAAAAGTTAGCAGGAAGGAGTTAGCAAATGCTTTGGGAATGCAGGAGGGAGAAGACACAAGCTTTCCATGCACAAGTCTTAGGCTAGACTCATCTAGTCATTTATTTTCGATTGTTATTTTTCTTTGGCTTACTACATTTCACTGGAGACATATTTTCACTTAGCAAATGATTGTAGCAGTTTTAAGGAGCTCCTGCAAGCACGTATCTGCTGCTGCTTTAAGCCTCAAAGCAGAGCTGATGTAAGGGAACCTGGAAGCAAGTCTCAGTTGCTCTGTGCAACATTTGTTGGTTTAACTGAGCTGCTACGGAAGATATGTTTCAAGCTAAGGCACCAGATGTGGCACTGAAAGGTCTAAGGGGCACAAACACATGGACCCATACAAGTCAGCTGTGGGAGAAAACAGCAAAGAACAGCATGGACAGTAATTTCTTAAACCGCTATGGGTAGATTTGCTAAATTACACATGCTGACACTCTCATTTTCCCTTAGGCTAATTGGTAACTCCACAGACACACCCCTCCATATCACCATTACTATCGTATCCTTGAGCATGCTTTGAGCACGTTACAAGTGTTTTATATGGCTTATCTAGCATATTCATTCATCCAAACTTGCACTTTATAGGTATATAGGAAGTGTCTCCTTTGTCTCCCTTGGCAACAGCATTTGCTGGGGTCTCCTTTCTACAGCATTTTAAAACCTCCTGCCTTTCACAGCTTGCTGCCTTTCCTGAACTGAAGAGCCTTGCTCTCTTCCTTTGCAGAAGATGAATTTTCTCTCTGCCTTGAATTCTTTCTCAAAATGTAATTGTCCATGAAGCCTTTAGAACAAGCTTCCCCAGCTTCCAGACAAAACCTACTTGACCTAGCTCTGGATGTGCTGCCTTGGGCAGCTGCCAGGCTACCTCCAGGAGGACCAGTTCCTCTCCCACTGCCCAGCCCCACTCTCCTGCCATTTCCCACAGCAGATGTCGAGCTAGTGTGCTGACTGCACAGAAAACCGACCGAGGGAAAAAGAAAACAGAAAAAAAACTGCTCCAGGTTTCTGACCAACTTGCCCTGATTGCTGATCATGGCTGCAAATTATCTGCAAGAGATCTGAATTCCCTGGATTAATTAGTCTTTGCAAATAGCTCTCCTATCCCGTGTCTGCCCCTCATACATACACAGAACATGCATGAGGCACCATTAATAAGGTCTTTTAAAATTTTTGTGTGGTTTAGTAGCCCAGCTCTCATTTTCAAATGAAAATTAAGCGCTTTAGCAATGATTTTGTCAAAGCCAGTGCAATTTAGATAGACCTGTGTGAGAATAAGGTTTAGATGTCAAAGATGCTTTGCCCTTCTGGAATTATTATCCCTGAACTATACCAAGTGCGTTTTGCTTTCCAGGGTTTGATCTCAAAGTGCAGAGCTGCATCTCAGCCTGTCTGACTGAAATCCAAACCTTCCGTGCAAACATGTCATCACTTGTAGTCCCTCATGAAGATTTCAAACTGGATACACTGAAGTTGCAAGGTCAACACCTTTAGGAGCAAAACACAGCTTGCTGCATAATCTTTATACATAAGCCACAGGGTATTTTGCTCCTTACTTGCCAATTCAACCTATTTTAAAAGAGAATCCAGCAATTTTAATGTCTTGCTAAATGACTTGCTTAATGACTGCTAAACTGATTTTGTCATAATAAAATACATCTGCATAAACAATATATATTTGTAGTGTTTCTACAAGGACTTTCAATATCAATTTCAGATATCACTTCACCAGAGAAATTAGGGGGAGAATACTGGTACCGTATTTCCTATGAAATTTTTTCCAAAGTGTCAAATATCTCTGTAGAAGTTTGAAACAGTAAGCCTGCAAAAAAAAAACCAGGATATTTTGTTTGGTTTTTTGGTTTTGATTTTTGGGTTTTTTTTTAATGAATGGCTGTTTAGCTCTGAGTTGGCTCCCCTCACATAAGCTTTTTTGAGAAGTACTTGACTTTGCAAGTCTGGTGGTTTTTTTTTAATGTATATTTGCAGAAATTTATTTGGAAGTTGGTTGGAAGCCCATACTTTATTTGTTAGTCAGTATCAAACTTTGTTTTAGCATATCACAGATTCTGGTACCTATTGAGTAAAGATTTTAAAATGTTTAATGTGTGGGTGCTTGCTTATATCTAATGCAGGGACTGAACTGTGTCTCGGATAGTCTTTGTTCACAAACAAAATGCTCCACACAAAGCAGGCAGATGAAAACAAGGTGTTCTGAGGAAGGGTTGGACTGGATCAATTAAGGATGGGCAGGTAATTGGCTTCTTTGAAGAGATACCCATAAATAACTTCAGTGCTAAAAGAGCAATTGCTAAATCAGTGCTTTTCCTTCCCTTGTTCAAGGGGCTGAAAAATGTACCTATGACTCAGGAGCCCAAAGTCCAAGTCAGCTAGACAGCATGAAAAAATACCCGGCGCTCAAAGCTCACATTTAGCCTCAAAGCTGCATCCTGCCACTCAACAGGAGCAAAATAGTTGTGCACTGCTTGTGACCTTCCTTTACTTGTAACACAGTGTCAATCATGTTGTTCTTTAATCCTTTCCAAATTATAACATGTATCTCTTGCGTTTTAATTTTCCTTTATTCTCTTCCTGGCTTCACTTTTTTCTTCTTTAATCCTGACAAAAGAGAACACTATCTCTATGGTTCAGTATTTCACCTGAAATTCGTGATTTTTGTGACCTTTTCTTCACGTAGTTTACTTTGTTGACACTGTTTCTGTACCTTTAGCCCACCAATTTTTAGTCTGATTTCTCTTCTTCATTTTTCTCTCAAAAATTCCTCTTACTTGTGATGCCATGATTTCTATTTCTGTTTCCTTTCAGTGCTCACTTTCTATCTACTAAGCAGATGATTAGACAAAAAGGGAGAATGTGATGTTCCAGGGTTTGTGATGGTCCCAGGTCCTTGTGGCATAAATTAAAATTCTAGGTCCTTGTGTCCTCTCTGTGACATCTAAGATGTAGTGGTGTCATCTTTCGTGCCTGTATCTTTTGCCTGAGAGAGATGAAGTTGAAGTCTGTTGAGGGGGTTGAAGGTGAAGTCTGTTGAGTTATTGCTTTTTTCAATGACTCCTGTGTGAAGCTGAGCTTCTATTCCTTACTTTATTTTTATGGGTACTAAAAAAATTGATTCTCTTTCCCAGATTTCTGAATCCTCTTCTCCAGCAACTTGTTGCAGTTGTCATTCTTAGCTTCCAAGCTGGGGGAGGAGGCTACTGACTTGATAATTTTCGCTGCTATGTTGACAAATCAAGCTTAAGTTTCTGTCCATGGAGACTTTGAGAAGTCATTGAGCAGTGGAAGAGCAGCTACCATGGGAAACTTGCAGATTTGGGAGGGTATCCCTTCATTAGCTTACACTTAGTTCATATTTGAACCATTAACTTTGTAGGCATTTGGATGGACAGTTCCTGTTAGTTTAAAAAAAAAAAAGTAATTTCTGTGAATTTGATAACTTTCTCAAGGAGCTTTTCTTGGCTTTTTTTTTTTAGCCAAGTTGATTTTCAAAGCTTGGCAATATATGCTCACACTTGTAGTTTCAGCTGTGGCTGTACATCAAATACATTTTGTCTGCCTGAGGAGGAAATTCACTGTATGGTGGTTAAATATAACCAAATGTAGTATTGTCTTTCCTGTGCTAGTTGTTTCTCTCGTCTCTCTCTCACACAAGCTACCTATGCATAAAATACAAAAAATTATGTATTACAGTAAGAATACATATATGTATTTTACATGTGCAAAAGACCACACCTTATTTTTCAAAGTGTTTGAAAAGTTTCTGAGATATTTTTCGTAGGCCTATGTTTTAAAAAAATCTAGAATCCACAACCATCATGTGAGGCCAACTAGACTTCTTCAGCTTTTTTCTTATCTGAGGTTGTTGACCTCAGGAGAGGAGAAGAAGGTTACAGGGTCAAAGTCTTTTCCTCCTTGGAGCTTGCTGCTTGCTGGGAGAGGGTTGGCTGGAAAATAGATGTTTTAGAAAAAGGGTTGAGGGTCATGATTTTAATTCTGTTAGGGAACAGCTGGTTTGAGTTTCTTTCCACTTCTATCTTCCCTCCCTTCCTCACAAATCCATGGAGAGAGAAAAATTTGTTCAGAGGAAAGCAGTAACACAAAAATAAAAGATTGCAATATTTTCATGTTTAAAGTAGATCATCTTTGTTATAGGACTTCACATTAAGAGAGAGAAGAGGAAATAATTAGAATAATTGAAATCCATTATTGTTTGAAGCTTTGAATTGAAATTGATCTAGAGTGCTAGAGGTTTATTTGTTTTCCTGCTAAAAGTCAAAATAGTTAATATTAATGTTCCAATGTGTTTTTTGGTGGATAAACAATATGTGTTACGATTTTTAATTTAGTGATGGACAAAGCTAATTATGGATGTGCAGTGTTAGTTTGCATACAAGTTGCTGAAGAAAGTTTGTTTAATTTGGCTACTTCTGTTGAGATTTTCTTCATATTTACATGCTGCTTTCATGCACTAAGACCAAAGAGAGAGAAGGAAACTCACAACTCTCAAATGAATGGCAAACTAGGAACAGATTTTTTGTCTGCACTCCTCTGAAACACTGGCCTCAGGCTGTGTTGGTGTGTGGCTCAACAGCAATCAGAGGTCATAATTTCATTGGCGGTTAGCATCAGGTTTAATTTTTCTAATATGTTACATTTACCAAAATGTCTGGTTTCAGTTACACTTATGCACTGACTGAATCAGTTTTGAGCAGCATGATGTTTTAAGGTACCTGAAAGGCTACAAGAACGTTTATGGAACACATATGCTAATTGTTTTTAACCACTTTCCTTTCTAAACATAAAAACGTGTTTTTGGAAGGCCATTTAACAGTAGTAGTTAATGTTAGTGTGCCTTTATTCTAAGAAATGAGCATGAGAAATAGGTAAAATAGTTGTTTTAACAAGACTGCCATCTACTGATTTCCACAATTGAAAATATCCCTGATGACTAGATTGTTCATAGTTTTTTAGAGCTTTATTTTCAAGATTTGCAAGATCAAGAAAATCATAAAGTCCTTCTGTCGCCTTAGGAATGCGACCAGGTTCACATTGATGACGTGTCTTCAGATGACAACGGTCAAGATCTAAGGTACAAGAGAACTGAACAAGATGAAAACGTCGCTTTGCAAGTTCTTTTCTGGGGAAGCGATGAACTGCTGTTACGCTTACAGTAGCCCGCTCTCCTTTTAGCTCTTAGCCTTTGCAACCCAGCAAAGTGAGTAGCTGGTGGTTGAAGGTAGCCTGTTGCCTTTTGTTGATCTGGGGGTTTTCTTATCTCTGACCAGCACCTATAACTTTGGAACGGACGGCTTTCCTGCAGCTGCCACCAGTGCAAATCTGTGCCTCGCGACGGGGGTGCGTGGAGGAGTGGACTGGATGCGAAAATTGGCTTTCCGCTACAGACGAGTAAAAGAAATATATAACACCTACAAAAATAACGTTGGAGGCAAGTGACTCTGGAGTATCTAACAAATACAGATTAGAAGTAGAAGAAGGGAAGAACTATCGGTTTCTGTTCCTGTTTAGCGTGGTGTTTAGTGAGCTGTTGAGTTTGCAGTGTGTGAAAGATTGTCTCTGAGCTAATGAAAGCAAAGGAAAACGACAGAACGGCACTTAATTTCAGTGCAGACATACTCTTATCTACTCCACAGGTCTTCTTGGTCCAGCAAAAAGAGAGGCTTGGTTACAGCTGAGAGCAGAAATTGAAGCTCTGACGGATTCTTGGTTAACGCTTGCACTGAAAGCACTCACACTTATTCATTCAAGGTGAGCACAAAGAGTACGTGGTATTTAAGAACCCCTAGGATGTCTGCTCATGGTCTAGAAGAGGGTGCCTGGTCTGGTGAGCAAAATCCTGAATGTAGAGGACCTTCTTCTCATTCCTTGTTCTGGTCTGACCATGCCACTCTAACCTTGCTGTCCTGTAAGGTGGAAGAAAGTAATTTTCTTTGTAAGTGGTAATAATAATAGTGAGGGGTTCTGATGGGAGAGAAAAGGTGTTCCTTCTTTTGTTTAGTTTTGATTTGTTCTAATTTGCTTCGCTTTGCTAAAAAAGGGTATTTGCTTTTTCCTTTCCGTAGGACAAACTGTGTGAACATTCTCGTAACAACTACTCAGCTAATTCCAGCTCTGGCAAAAGTCTTACTGTATGGACTAGGGGTTGTATTTCCCATAGAGAATATTTACAGTGCAACTAAAATAGGTGAGCTGTTTTTATAATGTTGTGTTACATTTGAAGCTGTAATCCTAAATAAAAAGGTATTGTAGTTTGTATTTCTTACGTGCATTCACTGTAGCAAATATAGAGTAATACCTGCAAATATAAAATAATACCTGATGTCATGAAACATTTTTCATGCTAGAGTATCCTAAAAGTGCTTTTCAAATGTTTGTCATGATTCAGCACAGTAAGCTTGATATAGCTCTATTAATACTGATGCAGCCTCTACTAGGAGGAAATATAATTGCTTTTTGTCATCATTTCTCAAAACTGTTAAGCCTATGTAGCAACTGAGAAGATTTTTAGCAGGCTATGTGTACAGAATGCTGAAGTTTTCCCAGATTAGCAGAAGAAACTCTCTAAAAGTGAGCCCTGGCTCCGTTTGTTTTCATGGGCTCTGGAGCAAATTTTGATAAACAATTTACCAGAAGCAAGAATGTTTTGCTGTAGAATGTAATTATTTAAGTTCATTCATACCAACCGTAATAAGCTTCAGCCAGGCAAATGTTTGTTTCTGTTTTCTGGTTCAATATAAAAGCTGTTATTCTGAATATGTAGGAAAACATAGGACCAGATGGCAACGGTGCTTGTAGCTTTTAATGTGATTATGACATATCTGTTCTATCTCAGATTCCCTCAAAATTGTGGGCTACATGAAAACATTTTTCATGTGTTCTTAAGTATCTATAATACAGGAAGCTCAAATGGCCAAGAAAAAAAATGGTGGGTTATTTTTGTTTGGTTTTGTTTTGTTTTTCTTAAAAAAAAATTTCATTGAGAGTTTTATGTAGAATTCTGAAAGCATTACCATAAAAGACTTAAAACTGTTTCCTGAATAGAAATGTTATGGTACCATCTGTCAAAACTTGAAAGTAAATTAAAACTTTGAATTATGAGACTTTTCAAACATATTTTAATTAAATAATTTTAAAAGAAATATTCACTTGTGACTTCACAGATAGAAGGGTATTTTTGGAAAACTGTGTTCAGTTTCTGGCTGTCACAGGAAATCGTGAGATTTCTGTAACAATACATGATTCATAATTTTCAAGCACCATTTCAACCTAGTCAGTGTTGGAGGTTTCTTATGCCAGGCGCTACTGCTAAAGAGTGTCATTGAGTAGTTTGGCTTTGCTGCTGGCTAGAAACCTTTCCTAATTCCCAACCTATTTGTGCTTACACTGGTGGTGTTCTGTAGCTGAAATAACTTTTTTGAAAAACACAATTCTTCCCATTGGTGGCTGTAGACACACAGGTAAGAATGTCCCGTGACCAGACTGAAGTGATCTTTCAGAATGGGGACAATTGAGAAAACTCAGCTGTAAGCATTTACTTTCCTTCTGGCTTCTCAGTACCAGTACCTGAAGCTTCCCAAGTATTGGTACCTGTGTATAGGACTGGAGCACTGGAATCATGTCCCTAGGTCTGTGCAGTGAAGTAACGAGCCACATTAATGGATCTCAGTGCAGGATCAAGGACCTTTCCCATGTGTTGGATTGCAGACATTTAAATCTAAATCTTTTGGGGGACCTTCTAAGTCAGGAGACTACTGTTTCAGGAGCTGTCACAGGTCATGGAGAAAAAGCTAGAATTTCAACTTAGATTCAATCTATTTGCTCAGTTCAGGCTATTGACTATAAACAGCAAGTAGAGCATTCTCCTGATAGGGAGATTCCCCTTGAAACATATCTCAGATTAGGGAAGGAGGCAAGAAAGCTGATATTGCGGCCCTCTGGTACACTTTGTGTACCATGGCGTGTGCAATAAAGGACCTCATGGAGCAGTTTTTAAGGTTGTCTGTCAGCTGTTGTGGTGGAAGTAAAGCTGCAATCAACCTTGATACACCATCCTGCGGGAGAGTAGCTTTAATTATTTATTATAGTACTGGGGAGATCTGGGCTAAAAAGTGATTTATTTGATGCCATCCCATCACCACCTATCCTGAACTCTGATCTTTTTCTTTCAGGAAAGGAAAGTTGTTTTGAACGAATAATTCAAAGGTTTGGAAGAAAAGTAGTGTATGTTGTTATAGGGGATGGTGTCGAAGAAGAACAAGGCGCAAAAAAGGTAATGGTCCTTTTCAATGTGGTTTGAGTCTGAACCAAAGTTGTCTTTTTTTCGGTATGGGACAGCATTGATTGACATTTGCATTTTGTTTCTTTGTTTTATGAAATGTGTTTTGACCATATCTCATAGAATGCTGCATAAAATTGTAGGTAATGATGTGCCCTGCTGTTCTCCAAAAGACACATTAAGCTAGCCATGTATGTTTAATATATTTCAAAAACGAGTCAGAAAATGGACCCCGGCTTTTGTGCCAAGAACTAATAATTCTGTTTTCATTGGCATCCCAAAATACCACATAGGATGTTATGAATATAAGTAAAAAATGGCAATTCTTGCTGATCAAAGTGTGCTATTTGACTTTATGAAATACATATATGTCACACCTTGAAAAGCTAGGTAGGACTGGAGCAGATATACATAAATTTCAGTTTTGTTGTGTGTCCATTATTTGGGTTCTGCATTCAGGTAACTACTTGTGACTCATCCTACATTCATAACCTCAGTTAAGTGAGGATACTTTTTGACTATGTCTTTATTAATTTTTGCTTTCCTCTGGTAAGAGAGGAAAAATTCACTTTTTTTTTCTTCCCTGGCGTGGAGAAAGCTCCATAAAAAGCAATATATCCCACTGACAAATAATAGGCAGTATTCCTAGCCTTGCTATTCAACCCAAGTACAGCAGTTATAGAGTCTTCACTTGGAGGAGTGAGGCATAACATTGGCTATTTGAACAATAGGAGAAAGTGTAGGAAAATGGGCATTTCTCTTCTTTCTTCCTTTTACAGGTAAATTGCTTTTGCACAGCTGCTTTTTTACCACAAAACTCTCTGTGGTACTTCTGTATCTGTTTCCACTGTAACTTTCCGAATTGGAGAAGTGAAACTAATTAGTCCTCATGGTCTTTTAACAACCATTGACTGTTTTGCTTCATGAAATCCGGGTTTTGTGCCCCCGAAGCATTGTGAGTAGGTTCCCGGCTCGTCCCGGCACTTTGCAGAGTCTCAGTTTCATATATTCCTTTGGACTGACGGGAACAGTTTGCTCCTTTCTCTTTCAGAAATGCCTTTCATCTTTGGAGAGAAATGTTTTCCCGCTGTAAATGATTACATTTTAAAGGCTGCATTTAAGATCGGGGAGGGGGGGGGAAATCTCTTTGTTCCTTTTCTGTTCTCGGTGAAATAGCGTTGTATATGATAATGGCAGGAGTAGTCCTTTCGGTAACATTATCTAATTCAGTGCTTTTTTCAAAAGGAAACATGATTCAGAAAAGTGTAAGAAAAAAGCCTTTCCAGTCACTAAGAGGAGTAGCAGTATAGAAAATTCCTTTGTGCCATTACTTCTGTGTATACTTTCTCGGTGGAAGGAATTTTCAGATTCAAACTATGTTAGATGCTCTGGATTAAATTATCTGCTGCAGCAACGCCAAAGAAGTCAATAAGGAGACCAGCAGCTCTGCCTTTCTGCAGAAACTATTAATTTGATTAAGGAAAATGTTTCTGTGATTCTTGTCCTCCTTCTTACTCCACTGAAAGAAAGTCACCATTTCACACGGTGAAAGCACGATTTGCCTCCTAAGTTTCGACCCCTGCAGGTTGCAAGAGCAATAACCCCAGTGTCTTTCTTTGCAGTGTGAGGAGCTGATCACTACTGAGATAATGCTTTTGGTTATCTGATGCTTTTTTGGTTATATGATCCTCAGATTGTTTTTAGAGTTATTGGGAGAAGTGATTTGAGAATGCACCCTGATGTATACTGTGGTTCAGTCTAGAAAGGTGTACACCATCTAAGGAGTCAGCGGTATGTCTGTATTAGTAAAAGCCTATGCCTTCTCTAGGAAGTGTGCAAACAAAACAGATTTATCACCACAAAGACACCCAAAGGCCATCAATCCACAGTGGCATAACTGTCCCATGGTGTGCCCCATTGCGTTGCTCATCCCCTGAAGCTTGTGAACTGATTCTGTCCTTCCTTCCTTCCCATCGGCACGTTGGGTTTGATGATATTCTCAGGGCAGCGTCAACTTTGGTGTTATTCCTTTGCACAACACTTTGCTGAAGGGGTTTGGCCTGTGGTGTAGCCTGTAGTGTGTGTACGTTTCTTTACTTAGAGCATAAATGGTACACCTTGATTTAAATAGCACTTCATCGGTTACACACACTTATTTAAATAGCACTTCATCGATTACATGCAAACTATAATGAGTATTTTTAAAGTAAGCATATAAATTCAAACCCATTTAATTTGAAATATTTTTTAACTGTGTGTTTATTTAGTGAAAACAGCTGAAATTCCAGATTAGGAGGTAAGAAAGTTAAGATATCTTATTAAAAATAATTTACCAATAATTTACGAATGGCTTCATTATAAAACAAGATTTTCATTTATGTCTTTCGTGCATGAAAAATCCTGAGAATACAAGAAAAGGAAGAATAGAGAACACATTTAAAATCTTTTTATTATTGTCATTATTGTAAAACTTCAATAATAGAAACTTTTTTTATGCAGTTTGAAAGTTCATTGCTCTTTTCTGAAACACTTTTAGGATAGATTGTTTTTCCATAAAATAACTCTCAATTGATGAAAATAAATACAATACTGAGCAAAGCGCACTCCCTTATGTCTCATGTAGCACAGGAGTAGCCACGGTATCTGTGCTTTTGTTTAGCTGTCACTTCCAGCAAAATATTCTGTAAGACAATTAAAATTCTTGGGACATTTGAGTTGCAGGCTGAGAAATAAGCGTACCCTTCTGGATCAGCTCAGCAACCGGCCAGCTTGGCTGTAACACCAGGGTTCATGTGGAGGTTGCCACCTTCACAGGAGCTTCCCTGGGGAAAAGGGGGAGAGGAGGGGAAGAAGCCGATGTGAGAGCCCAAGGGTGTGTGGGGCAGCCACCGGCATCGGGTGTGGGTCAGAGCCGCCGCGTCCGCCTGCTGCTGCGGTGCCACAGCTATTTGCAGAATAAGTTTCTGGGGTTTTGTGCCAGAGACTGCATTGTCTTGGACTTTTGTTTAGTTTTCTTGTTTTTTTTAGTTGTGTTGTGTTTTGTTTGAGCTCATCTTCTGCCTTTGGAGACGCAGTCGGGAAATACTCGTAAGGCAGAAAAAAAAAACAAACCAACTCTCGAGTTTTTCTACTTAGGAGAATCTTCCAAAGGATTTCTAGTTTGTCAGAGGAGACAAAGGAGGAGGCTCTCTGCAGTGAGGAGCTGGATTTTACATCAGGTGAT
>NW_009732291.1:154782-158627 GCF_000703405.1 Apaloderma vittatum | reverse complement strand
CGGAAGAGCCTGGGCAAATCAGCTTCTCCCTTTGTCTCTGAAATGGTCATGCTGCCTCGAGGGGAAATTGGGAGGAAAAATCATAAATCTTTGTGGAGCAATAAATAGAATATAAATGGGTATCCAATATGCCACTGCTTTTAAGCTCACAGTCACACTGTGCTGGTCAGGTTTGGGGTAGGAAGTAAAGACAACCGCTTAGCAAATTTGGCAGGAACACAACAAAAATAATGTGAAAGATGACAGAAACTGATGAGTTTTCTATTCAAATCCATCACAAATCTCAGGAGTAAGGTTTTTGTATAAGTATGTTTTCATTTAAGAGAAGGAGGATAGTCTGCGCTTTTCGGTGTTGCTGTCAACAAATTGCTTTGTTTTGCATGTGTATTAATAGAAACACTTTATTTTGTTGAATAAAATGGTTGAAGTTGTGTTCTTTTAGTAAATACATTCTGACAAGTGATATTACTTCTACCTCAGAAACAAAATACCTTAATATTTTAGTTTATTTAATAATAGTATGATTATTAGATTTACTAAATAAATAACTTCATTTTTCATGCTTTGTACACCAAAAAAATTTAAACTTTTTCTACCACAGTTGATGTCAGAATGTCATAAAAATTAAATCATTAAAAAGTTCATAAATGTATTCATTACCAAGTATCATCTATAAAACAATTTATATTTTTTAGAAGACAAAGAATACACAAAATCATTGTTTTACTATCACTTTAGAGAAATAATCCTTCAATATGAGGTAAAAAGAGTTTTCATATGATTTCATTAGATACAAATGCATCCTGTTACACCAACCTATTTATTGTTAGCATTTGTTGTCCATTCTCCCACAGCAGCAAATGAGATATTAGCATTTTTCAGCATGCTCAGAATAGAAGACACGTGTTGTACATGACACGTGTGCTAAGTACTGGCAAGGATGTCTTTCCAAAGGCAATATTTAGTAAACATATATACGAAAGAACTCTTGCCCGGTCATTTGGTAAGAAAAAATGTACTTGTGTCTCATGGGTGTGTTGCCACTTTTGACAGGGCTGAACAGTTGCGGAGAGATGGGGCATGTTAATACAGGAATAATATATGAGATTTTTCGTGATAATTTTATTACTTTAAATATTTAGTGTTGTGCAACTATTTGTTGTATTAGATGAGGTGAAAATTAGTGTATATGACCCGTGAACAACACGTGTGTATATGGACACTTACGTGCATGAGACTGCATATACATACGCAAAGATATACATACAGATATGTATGGATCTGTATCAGCTTTGTTTCCCCTCCTCTTAGCTATGAAGGCTGGGCCGTAGGGTCAGACTGATAGAGATCTGAATCAGCCGCGTTCAGCCATGCAGATACTGCTGGTGCAGATTCCAACCCTGTGCAGCCGCCGCGTTCCTGGCGTGTTTTATTTCTTGGGACTGTGCTGCTGGTCTTTTGACCTATATGCAGGAGAATTCCAAGTAATTATAATCCTGAGATTTACACAACTTCTTTGGTTTACAGGACTCTCCAGAATTGTTCCACACCTCCCTCCTGTTGCTACCTGGAGTAAATGGAGATACACTCCTTTCACAGACAGACATAAATAAGGTGGAGGACACTTGAGTGAATTTGAAATAGAAAGATATAGCCAAAATAATGACCACTTTAAGTTTTGGGTTAAAATCTAACCATAAACAGCTGAGGGTAATCCAGAACTTGATATTGCATATGCGCATCTAGCAAGAATCGCTGGGATTTGATTTAGCAGAAGCTAAACCTTCTGTTAAATCAATCAGAGTCTTTAACTGCCCTAGCTGCCTGGTGTGTGTACACTCTGTGATGCTGAGGTTGTTACTAGGGAAGCAGTATAATGCTGGAGCTGCATGAAGTAGGAGCTGGAAGCCAAGAATTTGTTACTACAATTCTCCCTATTCATTAGTTTGCTGTATGACCTTGGAGGGCATCCATGTCATTGGCTCTTGGCTTCTGCAGAGACACTACGCCAAGGCAGGTGTCCACCAAACTCTTTGCCATGCCACATCTTAGGTATGCTGTTTGCACCTCCCTGACCTAGTGTTTGAGGCAGAGCTGGTGCCAAGCCAACTAAAAGAGGGAGGGGGCTGTGGCTGACTGGCAGGGAGAGCAGGTAGGTCCTACCTGGCAGAGGTCTTCTGAGAGGAGAGGGAAACTGCAGCTGCACAGGAAAAGGAGGCAGCACTGCTGAGCACCCTCGGCCAAGTGCAGTCAGCTGGCAAACGCTGCATAGACCTGCTGCAAGCACAGACCTGTTCCCATTTGTCCTTGGTGTAATGCCCCTGTTTTGATTTTCTAAGTTCTGCCAGGAAGATCTTGCAGCCTAAATAAGAGATAGGTGCCCAGAAGATTTTGCAGAATATGGAGAACAGCATCATTTGTTTTGCTATTGCTGGCTCATTTCATGAGCATGCAAGAAATTAATCTTTAGGAAAGATTTGAGCTGGAAAGCAGCAGTGTCTGGCCTGACAGAGTGCAGAGGATAGACTGTCTGTATAATGTAACAGGGAAGACACTGGGATGTGGGTTGGAACTGAGTGAGCTAATTGCATCTAGTTTCTGTTGCTGGTGGAGTGTAGATACAGGATAATGGAAGTCCAGATTAAAGATGTAAAAATAGTAGGTGTCATAGCCAGTGTTTAACACTTCTATCTTAAGGAAAGGATTAAACTGTAAAAATGGTTTAGAAATATCGTAACTGCTTTTTCCAACAACATCTCAATTGTCTCTGGATTATTTTGTTTGTTTGTTTTGTTCTGTCCATAAACAGCTACCACACATGCATTTTTCTTCAAGCTGAGATTTGTTCAGCTGCTTCTCAAGGCTTTGTAACAATATAGAGTAAACTGAAGCAGAATAGAAACTCTTCCAATGATGCTTATTTGTGGGTCATTTTATTTTCTTCCTGAAGAAATTTATTTACTCTAAAAGCAAGTGGATGGCTATTGATGTATCCGTATGACATTTTAATTCAGATCAGGAGTGTCATATTGAAGCAGACCTTCCAGTCTCTCCCCCTCACTATACTTTGATTAACATCCTGGACTGGTTTTAGGGTGAAAAAAGGTGGGGGAGAATGAAAAAAAAAAAAGAAAGCAGCCAAGAGAAAAAAAAACAGATTTCTTTTGGATGGAATTAAACAAAAACATGTATTGTCCAGGTGCTCACCAAATGCCCTGCAACTGCTAATGGGCATTTTTTCCGTGATAGAGCTATTCCAAAGTAAAAACCTTGAAACAGAGGCACAGGATGTTTGGTGTCACCCCCTTCACTCTGCAGTCCCTTTAATTGTGCATCTTTACCTGCTGACACTTGTTCCTCAGTGGGTGTGAGTTTTCCAGATTCCTTACAGTGCTCCCTTGCTGACCACATATGTGTCTTCAATCTTGCTTATTAGTATTAATTAATTCCTTGTTATCTTCTCTGACTCTCACAAGAGCAACAGTTGATTGTTCCTTAAATAGTTGACATTTGACTTCAGAAAGACTTGATGCTACTTACACGGTTACATTTCTTTTAAAAATCTCTGCTTTGTTCTATAATTCAATCCATTGGTGCATTCTTCAAAAGATAAGAATTATTTGTACACTGACAGACAGATATTTACCTGAGCAACACAAATTTATGATAGGCTCTGTGCTAAGGTGCTTGCTTTCTGAGATAGGCATGAGATAAAAAAAATACAAGGCTTACGGTAAACATGCAGCTGGAAACAGAGGGTTCGACATTGTTTTCAAAATTGTTCTCCAAGTTGAAATCTGAGGAGATAATCTGAATGAAAAAAGAAGGTCAGAGCAGAAGTGGTA
>NW_009732291.1:154459-154770 GCF_000703405.1 Apaloderma vittatum | reverse complement strand
GGAAGAGATGGAGTTTTGCCACTGATTTCAGTGGAATTAGGAATTTACCCAGCTGAAGGAAGATGAAGAAAGCCTCTCTGAGAAGTTGTAGATAAAATGCTTGGGGTAGACAGAAGCTATTGTGATAATAAATTGCTTGTGATTTGCCTTCTGAAGATGCTAGGAGACAAGGTGACACAATGAAAAGGTGCACATGATCATGTTAGCCCTCAGAACACTGCTGAATGAAAACTAATTTCCCATGGGATTTATAGGATATTTTCGTGATGAAAGTTGATGGTTATCTTTCTGTTATTAATTATTTATGCGAA
>NW_009732291.1:131220-154428 GCF_000703405.1 Apaloderma vittatum | reverse complement strand
CCTGCTGACAGTACAATCCCTGGTTTACAGTATAAAGATAATTCTTAATCAGTGCTTTTTCCTGGTATTTGTGGTTTTGGTTTATTCAGGTTCTTTACAAACATCTTTGTGCTCCAGAATGATTTTATTACATCTACTGGGGGGAAGAAAAATGTATTTATTTAAAAATTGTGCCATATGGAAAAGGCGTTTTAAAAGCAGTGCTAACAATGAGCGATTTTACACAAACCACTGGGATAAAGTTCCTTTTGAAGTGAGCAACACATGAGCTATTCTGAATCACCATGGCTGTATTCTTAGCTCACCTGCCAGGGATAATTCCACAGGGAACAAACAATTTTTGATACTAAATAATGCTTTAACTTCCTCTGTTTTTTTGTTTTTAATCGAGTTCTGTCCCCTTCTTCAAACTACCCAGATGCTTCTTTTCTTATTTTTTTCCTATAAATAATATTTTCTTCTGCAACATGCTGAAATCTGGTTTTGTAATAAAGAAACTCTTTCCTTCCTTATGGTCTCCTGACACATTTGCTGGTGTTCCTGTTGGTAAATAGATTTGCTGTTAGTGAGGCTGCGTTCTCAGGGCGTGGGTCAGAGAAACCAGAGATGAGCATGAAGGGCTCGAGGTGTTAAGAGCTCTTTCTCTCAGAGTGTTCCCTTATCCTTGGGAAAGACAATGGGTGGGTCCAAATACCAGAATGCTTGGGGTTATTTTTACGTGTTGTCTGTGCTGTTCACAGCATGCTATGCCATTCTGGAGGATCTCGAGCCACTCTGACCTTATGGCCCTTCACCATGCCTTGGAACTGGAGTACTTGTAGCAGCTCAGCAGCACTTTGAAACCTCAGAGCCTCCTTCTGCCCGTGGATGGGATGCCTGTGTCTTGTGTCAGCATTGGACTACAGAACTTTGTGATTTCAACATGTTGACGTACAGCTGCAATTGGTCTTAACCCTTGCCCTTTCAGTAAATGGAGGAGCATGTCTTTTTCTTCAGAACAGCTGTTGACTCTGGTACTGCGAGTCCAACGAAAATAAGCCATGTGAATGTTTGGACAGCTCATCTCTACCATATTTGCTACCAAAAAAAAGAAATAAAGAAGGAGGGGGAAAAAAAAAAGAAAAGGTTCCTACCTGTGAAGAAAAAAAAGGACCTGCAAATGCTTTGTAGTTTTTAGACTCATCAATGTGACACACACCATTTCTTCAACACAGCGAACTTGATTGCACAATGAAGACTGAGATTTTTCAAAATACCAGTGGAGTAATTTTCTTGTAAAGAAGGTTTACTTTTTGGTTTCTCATACCCAGGGTACTCTGTACATCTTTACTTATTTATGAACAGACTATATTTTGACATCATATAACTGAGGATATGTATAATAGGATTGAAGGCTATTGTAAGCCTTTGCCTTATGGTACAGCAACTACTTTTGATTTTAGCACATTACAGAGTAGTTTAAAATATGTCTAATTTAAGCTAATAGGTACATCACTGAGACAATCATGTACAGGAAGAATTTTTTGTGTAAATTTGTAATAATGAATGATTCTTTTACATATTGTTAAGGTAAATGCTGTTGAAAGATAGTCATGCCTTGTTGGTGAAGAATGAGGCCACGTATGCACAAACTGTTGTGCAGTGCCTTATCAATGCGTTGGATATAAATATGTAGATAATGGATTTTTTTAGACAAATTTGTCAAGACCAAAAGCATGGATGTCAAGTGTCAATAGGAACTGGGTTTTGTTCTTTTCAGCTGTTTCTCCACCTTTTTCTTCTCTCACCTACTCTGATTATAAAAAGATTGATTTCTCTCCTTCACCACCTCCAAGGAAATAGAGAAAATAACACAACTGAAGAGGAGTCCTTTGCTGTCTTCTGTTTCCTCTTTTAAAGTTAACATATTAACTCTCTTTTAGGGTATCGGAAAGTTAATTGGGAGATTCATTCCATAAAAAAAATAAAGAACACAAATATATTTTAAGACATGACTTAAACTGGAGTATTGGTACCAAATACTTTTTGTGTCATCCAAGAATGAAGGAAACTATCATAATTGTTATTTTTAAAAATTAGAAGTGAGAATATTTTGGAGAAATTGAACAAGAGTACTCATATACATTTAAGTTTTTTAATCCTCTTCCACCAGGAGTCAGATTTTCCTAAGATATCGCATCCATTGCCGGCAATGGAAGTACTGAAATAGGTATCACCAAGGAGTTAAAATTTGCTTTTGTCTCTACCCATTTACAGGACAAACCCGGACTGTGTCTGTCTGTGACTTGTCACTTTTCTAATCCTGAAGGCTGTGAGCTACCCGGTCAAATAAGCTGTTAGTCTGACTTTTTGCCTTGAATTGTACCAGTTCCCTTTGCCCAGTTTAAATCTCTTCATTAAAAGAATCTTCAGCTTTTTTGCTTCATTCTCCAGCTTTTCTTCTTGTTTTCTTTTGCTGAAAACACCAGCCTTGAAACAGCTACCTGCAAAGCTACAAAGCACCAATGTAGCTACAAAACAACACCCTTCTCTATTGGAGGAATCATATTGCTGCTAGAATTCAATGTTTGTGGATTGCTTTAGTACCAACAGAGAGGTATTTATCCTACCAAGACTTGCACATGTGCTTTGCTTTACTTGGTATGAGTGCTGGAATTCATGCAGCACTCACATCCGTACATAAAGCACATTGTGGGTAGTTCTTAGAATTGAGACTATAATTAGCCTTTTTTTTTCCTCAAGCAAAGTAGACATGATGGGGGGTTGGTTGTCTTTTTTTTTTTTTTGACTCTTTTCAATTTTTAGTCACTTGCAGACTGAAAAAAAAAACCAGTTTATCTGGGCCTTATTGTACAAAAGTGTGTTGTGTCCACAGCTGTGTACAGAATTTTTCTTCATTAATTTTGTTTTAAATTAATAAAATTGATTTGTGAACGTATTAAACAATTGTCTTGTATGCAACTCCATTCCTGCCCTCTAAGTTAGGAGCAAGGAGACATCTCTCATCTCTTTGCTGCCCCAAGGCAGTTCTTCACTTGCTTGTGCCCAAATGAGACATTAACTAGGATTAAAAATATTTGCATCTAGTTTATGAAAGGCTCAGTTAGATGGGCACCAGTTGTTTTGCTTATCAGCAGGAGCTAGAGAAGGTCGGTGCAGAGTAGGGACTTGGTGCATGGTGTTCTGCAAATGTGTGCCTAAGTGACTCATAGAAATAAATGCCTGAATGTTAGGTGCTGCAGGGCTTCTGAATGTCATCCCTGAAGTGGTTCATGGACAAGTCCAAATGGTGAGACATCTCACTCGGAGCTACTGCAAGTCTGCTATCCTCTAAAGATCTACAGGCCTGAATGTTCCTGGGAATTCAGGACTGTTTTTTATCTTTTACAGTCATGGAACAGGGCTACCCTTTAAATCTTGGAAACAGTGGCAGTTCCCGCCATTTCGTAGCTAATGCTTTATTGCAGACCGATGAAGTATTGGTCCAGGGTGTAGGTTTGATACCCAAGCCCACATCTCGTCTTGCATGAGTTTATTTTAATTAACAACTTTTAGACCAATCTGCCCAAGAAACATCCTCCACTCATCCTGGTACGAGACTGCAGAAAATAAGTGAGTGAACCAAAGAGTGGGTATGGCTCCACTAAAGGGAAAAGCAGGATCAGTCGATAGGACAAAATGTGTCCATCAGCCAGGTATGCTTGTTTTGCAGTGGCTGGTGCAGAACCCTCTTTACTCCTCTGCCAGTGAATGGAAGCCTTAAAGGAAGGCTAGTGGGCACTTGTGCTCATTTTCTGGTCAAGTGAGACCTGGGTGTTGTTGCTACATTACAGTACAGCTTCAAAAGGAGAAATGGACAGTGCCGCAAGCTAGACTAGAATCATAGAATCATAGAATGGCATAGGCTGGAAGGGACCTTAGAGATCATCTAGTCCAAACTCCCCGTTTTGGGCAAGGATGCCACCTCTCGACTAGACCAGGAAACACATGGGGACCAAGCGGGAAGGCATGGCTTATGTGTTTGTGTCTTCTCAGAGACAAAAGAGATTAAGTCAGTATAGCTTATTTTTGAACTAATTGTCCAATTATAACAGTAGTAACCAAAAGAAGTGCATTCATCCATTCCCTGCACTGTGCAGAGCTAACTGATGCCAGCAACTTGATCCTCCTGGCATCTGACATGTTGGAAGTGTGTGGCAAGTTACATCCTTAGGAGGTTTGGGAGAAAAAATTTCTACTTTCCAACTATCTGATGGCCCTGGGAGTGAGCCAGGAACCAAGACTGAGTATATGTAAACAGGTGAATCAACTAAATGCAAGTAACTCTTAACTGTACAAACCAGTGTCCAGTAATCTTAGGTAAGGAACAAGATGTAGAGTCTGCTTAAGTCTCACTTTGTTGAATCCTTTCTGTATCTAGCCTTTAGCATCTCCCTCGGTATCATAGAAGAGGAAAATAACCTGAATAAAAGGCTGTGGGACCCAAACTAAGCTGCAGTCTTATCAACGTCCACGTGCGAAACACCTTTCCTTTCTTGTATCTCCCACACCTTCACCTTTCCTCCACCTATCCTCCAGCAAACATTTGTTTGTGTATTGCAGCATAGCTTGTTCTTTGGCAGTGCTTGTTGCAAGATCTTCAGTCCCGCTATGTGTGAAGGACAGAGTTCCTTGTTGCTACCAGGGGCCAGAAATTGTCTTCCCTTAGGAAGTGTCTCACCCTCAAAAGGCTCAAAGTGGAATTTTCTCTCTTACAGAAAAAACTGAACAAATTTGTCCAAACAGGAGAACTCTGGAACAAGAAGAGTGCCTGTAATTCCATAAGGGGTTTGCAGTTCGATTTTGCAAATGATAAGCTTTTGCTTATCCATGTTTGCTGTTTCTTGTGATTACTAGGATAGAGGTATTTGGAAACTGCTGGCCATTTTAAAAAGACACCTCTAAAGCTGTCTTCTCCCCTCAGTGGAACGAATGCAGTGATCAGGTATGCTCCCGAACTGCCCATGAAAATGCATTGACTATTCTATTTGAACTAATTTTGGAGGTTTTGGTGTTTAGGCTGATGGAAGATCACAGAGTTTTAAAGACATCCTCTTTCATCATTGCTTCTGATTTCAGATTAGTCTTAATCCAAGAACATGAAATTGCAAGTATTGCTTAGCTCCAAATGTTTGATTTCAGAACTTTTGAAGGCCTGTAGCTAAACATTATGTGACATTACAGATGGAGACTATGTAGCCCAAATATTCTACACTGTGAATCAGCTCCTTTGATACATGAATACACATACTTGTATTAAAAAATGTTGCCTCAGGTACCTCATTTAATTTGAACTTTTGCATCTTAAAATATGTACAATAATATTAGAATCATAGAATCATAGAATGGCATAGGCTGGAAGGGACCTTAGAGATCATCTAGTCCAGCCTCCCTGTTTTGGATGGGTTTGAGACAAAAGAAGCCAGATGCAATATATTATTCTTCTGTAATCCATTAGAGCATTGCGTTTACAGTGGCAAATCACAATTACAGCTTTGCAAACTTTTACTTAGAATGTGAAGATGAAACTGAGCATTTTGTTTATATTTCCATCTCTTTCTTTTAGAGTTGACAGCCTAACAATTGGAAGCAAAACCAAGATCAACCAAGGAGCTACTCCTATGTATTTGACACTGCCATGGAAGTTGAATGCTCAGAGTTAAATAATATTTATATGCTTTCATTGAAGTACCAGTGGTGCTAGTCCACTGCAATAGGTACCTAAATCCCCTCAGAAGTCAATGACTTTCTTTTCTGAGCCTCTCAATTAATTCTTCTTGAAGGAACTCCATATGAAGACTCCAGTTAAATCAAAATCTTTTCAGAAGGCAAGGATTCCTGGAAAGCAAAGGGCATCATGTTATGATGTAGGTAGCTCATAAGCTTGGAGTCTGCTTTTTGGAACATGTCAGTACTGTTTCCATTTCTTAGATGCTCACTGATAACAGTATTCAGCTGTAATAGCTTTAGTTCTAAGAATAAAAATGCATCAAAATCAATAATGCTATGTAACTTTGAGGTAGTGCCAATTTCACTTTCTTGGCTGTTAAGGGTTAGGGCTGGGGTGGCCACTAAACAAGTGATAGATGCTTGCTTCTCTGTTAACCTCTCTCTTCCCAGAATGGAGGGCAAAAGGGAATAAGGGAGAGAGATTTAGCCAGGGACTGGCTCTAACATAACAACCCAGCTCTCTTGTGCCAGCAAAGTGCTAGAAGAAAAAAGGGAAAAAGCAGGAGAAAACTGTCAGCTCCCAGGTTGGGAAAAAAAAATAATAAAGAAAAAAAGCAGGGTGAAGTGTGAGGATTGCAAGGCTCCAAAGAGGGTCTGTAGGTAACCAAGGAGGTTCACTGAGCAGAGCACCCAGAACTTCCAGACATCCTCTCAGCAGCTGCCCAGTACTCTGCCCAGGGATGTGATGGGGCAAGAGACTGGTGAGAGGCCCCATAGTCTCTCAGCTTCCCTGTCCCACCAGCTTCATGGTGTGGATGGCCAGCTTGGCCATGGCAAGGAGGACAAGGTTGTGCTGTAACTCAGTATGGGCCACAGATGAGGATGGTGTCAATCAAGAGGAGTCTGGTTGCAGTCCAGTCTTCTGGTTCTTTCCCTGTCCCTATCACCTTTATAGAGCTGCAGCATTGCATCTCGCAGTGTGCTAGGCAGGCCACAGCAGGACGTGGAAACCTGTCCTGGAGTGCCTCCACAGCCTGTTAACTGTGTGAACCTGTACACACATGCACACACACACGCACATATGTATACATATATATACATGTTGCCAAGTATGTGTGTATGCCAAGCTTGCTTATGACAGTGGAATTAAAATGATGTATCAATGAGTTTGTTGACTGACTTCAAAGCAAATGCTTTGCGCTAAAAAATGCCCTTTACTCTCATTCTCCATCAGAGCTATGAGAGATACATAAACTCCTACTTCTGCTTCTTTATAGCTGTTTGTCAGCATTTAATTTTCTGTTAGTGCAAAAAAACTTTTGCATTTGGATACACTGGAGAAAAATACATTTTTCATTCTGTACTAATATTCTACATTGCCATTTCTGGTTTTTAAGTAGCTATTATTTCCGACTAATGGTGTTACAATAACAGCAGAAGAAAATCAAAAGATTTGGATTTATCCAAAGGAAAATACAGCTCTGCCAGATCTTATGGAAGCCATATGATGTTGCCAGCTAACACCTTGTGGAAGTCAGCCCAAGACACAAGTAAGTATGTTATTAGCGATCTGCCCTTTCCATTGCTTCACCACCACTGGCAGTTATTTTGCTGGGAAGAAGTATTTGTGGCTTGGGTTTTGTTTCTCACCCACTCTGAAATCTTCTGCATGGACTTCTGACTACTGCTCCCAGAAGGGTTGACCTTTGACACTGTGCTATTTTCAGTCTCATATATAGATGCAGCATTATTTTCCGAAGTGGGAATTGAAGCATTTACAAAGGAAGCCCTAGTCTGTTTCGTTTTCTTCATTGGCAACTCCTGTCAGATTTGACGTGGAACCGAGATGAGATCTAGAGATTGCATTACACTGAGTAGCTGGGACTGCAGAGACAGGAGATATAATGCAGAGGAAGTGGAGAATGGACAGAAAGAGAAAGAAGAAAACATAATTTGGCTTGAAAAGTGTGAGATAATAAAGCTGGGGAAAAGTAATCCAAGGCAAGAAGTAGGGAAGAATGATGAGTTATCCGGCATGAATTAGCTTTATACTAAGATCATAGAATCATAGAATCATAAAGGTTGGAAAGGACCTTTAAGACCGTCAAGGCCAACCTACAGCCCTACACCACCCTAACACTGAACCATCTCCTGAAGTGCCACATCCAGCTGTTTTTTAAACACGTCTGGGGATGATGATTCCACCACCTCCCTTGGCAACCCATTCCAATGCTCCACCACCCTTTTAGTGAAGAAGTTTTTCCTAATATCCAATCTAAACTTCCCCTGGCGCAACTGGAACCCATTCCCTCTTGTCCTATCGCTATTCACTAAGGAGGAGAGGCCAACACCCGTCTCACTACAGCTGCCTCTCAGGGAGTTGTAGAGAGCAATAATGTCTCCCCTCAGCCTCCTCTTCTCCAGGCTGGACAGCCCCAGCTCCCTAAGCCTCTCTTCATGAGACTTACCCTCTAGTTCCCTAATCATTCTGGTTGCCCTTCTCTGTACCTTCTCTAGCACCTCGATGTCCTTCCTGTACTATGGAGCCCAGAACTACACACAGCATTTGAAGTGCTATCATTAGGAAAGCAAGTTTAATTTATTGACTCTGCCACAAAATGACCTAGGCATGTTTCTAGAGCCTCAGCCCAAAAAAGGCTTAGGCTTGGTGTAGCTAAGTGTCACTGTGGCTCTCCACTGACGAGACATCCAGAGCTTCAGCCAGGCATGTGCTCTCTCAATGGGGAGAGCTGGGAGCCTTGGTGAGGAGCTGCTAGAGTCAGCTACCAGCACCAGAGCTGTGCACAAAATCCCACCCTCCCAGGGAGTTTGGGCACCATGTCTCGCGCCTTGACTGATAACTGGGAGCCCCTTGCCAAAGACAGCTGCCTGCCCCGCACACAAGGCTGCCTTCACGCAGGAGCAGAGGCTGCTTGTGCTGAGGCTGGCCCATGTCCTACACAGCTCCTGCTGCTCACCCCCTCTGCAGAACTTGGTTATTAGTGACCACCTGCACAGGATACAGGTAGCTTTAATCTATGTCTGCTTTCAACTCTATACAGATCTATGTGTTGTACTCTTGGGAGGCTGCCTGCTGTTAATGCTCTCAGAAAGCCAGAGGACTTTTGTGGGAGCGGAACAAGACGGAAGAGAGGGAGCAAGAGAGCGCACAGGCTCCTAAAGAAGCACAAGAGGATGGTGTTTGCAGAATAAGAATTCTTTGCCTCTCTGTAGCTGCTTAATGCAAAATACAGAAGGTCCTGGGAGCTGGCATTTGGAGCCTCCAAATTACAGTGATGCCCTTTGCTCTCCTCAGCAAAATCCACTGGATCAACTGAAACAAATTCAGCAGAAAAGAACAACACTACCTGTTCTCTCTTCTCTCCAGAGTAGAGGAATGCAGTTCTTGGTACAGAGATGAGCAACTGAATAGAAACACAATCATGACACTCCCTTTTACCTCAATAAATGCTGTAATTCCAGAAGGGATTATTGACTTTGCATTTAATTCATGTTCCAGCTCCTAAATCTGTCTATGCAGTCATTATTTATATGTGACTCACTAGACATTCAGTAGAATATCTCTGTCATAGATATCAGAGGTCTACTTACGTGTGATTTGGTACTTGTCATTAATTTGGGGTCACAGGAGGTTAGTCCAGTCATATCTCTGGTACATAGCAGGTAAATCCTCTAGGAGTACTTCTGATATGTTTTTATAAAAGGAGAGTTTGAAACTCAATTTTAAAGTCCCAGATTTATCCCCAGTAAGTCTTCTTGGAGATCCTTTGTTTTAAGACAGAAAATATTTGAACAGGAGTTGAAAAGAAAAAAAAAAAGTAAGCTAATATTCAGTTCTCCAGAAGACAAGGAAATCTCAGAGAATAAAAACAGAAGTAATCAAAGTTTCAATATCCACTTTAAGTGGAAATTGCATGGAAAAAGAATGTCATTTTCATGTTCCTACGGTGATGGATGAAATCCATCCTTCTGTAATCTTTTGGTCCAACATTTCTCAAATATTTGCTCTTATACCACTTGATTTCTCACCCTGATGCTCCATTTGATGTGTGAAGCAGCAGGTACAAGGATTTTGCTGAGGTTCTTTGGACATTTCCCTGCAGAAGACCCAAACCAGGAGATGGGTGTGCAAAGCAAGTAACAGAACTAATGTTAATATCTTCTTGGGAGTGAAGGCACTCTTGTTACCATCATACTTAATGCATGCAACAGGCTAATATGGTTGTGTGTTACATGACAGCTGAGAAGTTCAGTTTATGAACTATTTTTTTATTATTTTCTTTCTTACAGAATACGGATTCATTTACAGTGACTATAAATTGACTTCCATTGAAATCAAAGAATAAATTTCCATCAAAATCTGTACATGAACTGTCTATTGCAAATCCCAGATATTGAGACAACCACTGTTTTCTATAAAAGTTATGGGCATCTGTGTAGATCTATAATGTAGCAAACTCTGAAAGCTTATTGGCATTTTTCTTAATGTTTGCTCTTTTTTTCTGCAGGGAATAAAAAAGAGACAAAGCTGATGATTGCTATAGCAACCCTGAGACTTAGCTTCTTTTGAAGACTTTGATTTGATCCTTGAAACTTATTTTGCTTGGGATGTTATTTCCTTCTTTCTGCTGAGTGGTCCAAGTCCTGAGCTGGGTTGCTGGGTGTTGAGAGAATATACTGACTTCATGTACTATTTTTTATTATTATTTTTTTTACCACCTTTTCTCTTACATTTGTCTGTGAAGAACTGACCTTCTATGATCCTATTCTTGCGATTTTAACTTCTTCCTACTGGGTGTAATATCTTCCTCCACATTCAGTGATACTCCAATGTTTTAAACATTGACATCTGAGACAGAAGCTATTTAATACTTCCATAGTAGTATATAACACATTTCCTTCTGTTCTGAGATGGAGAATGCTGTACCTGAAATGTGCAAAAAAAAGTTAGTTCAGATACTAATATTTTCCACAGGCTTCTAATTACTCTTTCATCTGTACCAAATATAGACTGATGTTCAAACCTTGTGTAGGTCTTTGGCAAGACTCTGAACAGTTGTGTTGTCTCTGGTCAGGTTTCTAAAACCATTCTAGTAATTTTGAAAACATGCTGGCAAAAGGAGTCTGTTCCACAAGACTCTGCTGAATATTTGTGGTATTGTTCTAAAGTGTGGAAGTACATGGGATTTCTAAACCCTTAGTTTCCTGGTGGGAACAATTCTAGACAGATGGTTTTACTATCCAGATGACAAACTAATTGCCAATAATTTTTTAGAAATAAAAATCTTATTTGAAATAATGACCTAATTGTTATGTGAAAGAATAGACTATTGTAAATGCTTCATTGTGTAACATAAATCTGAAGATGAGCTATGAATGCTGCTTTCAAATCAGCCTGTTAATTACACTTTTTTAGACTTGTAGGTGACATTCAGAGGTTTCTATTTATTCAGAGGCATAAAGTATAGGGAGATTTTAGCTCTCATGGGAAAAAAAAAATAATCCACTATTTTCTAACTGGAAATGGAGAGTAGACTCCCTTCAGTCATACTTTGAATCAAAAATGAGAGATAGCTGCAGTCTGAGGTTAAATCCAATTATTCCCACCATTCAGTAGAGAGATTGAGATTTGAATTTTGGCCCTTTCGTTTACTAATGCACCTAAATAACCAAATGGCATCGCTTCCAATCTATGAAAGGATAACTAAGTGAGAAAGGTTAACTAAGATGCAGTATGTTTGTGACTGAATTGGTGCACGAACACAGTTAAAGACCCTAGATCTCTAACCCATGTACTTCCATTCCCAGTCACTCGGCTTTCACTTCCAGCATCAGTTGCACAGTTAGTATCCGTATGATATGATGAGGAGGAGTTTCCAAGTGGACCCAGGGCCACCATAGACTCTACTGTGAATGTATGTTTATGCAGAAATCAGTATTTTAGCCACCAAGCACCTTCCTCTTGTGTTTTATCAGTTGTGTGATGCGATGAATCAGCATCCAGAGGCAGCAGCACATGGGTCCATGCTTATCTTGCTCATTAGCAGCCTCAACACTGCATATGCAGGGAGTGCTCTGCCATGGCTGGGTTCAAGCTCTTCCAAACACAGTCCTGTTTTACATATCTACAGAGTATACTCCTCAGTTCCCTTGGTCTTGCTCTTTTGGTATTACATAATAGTAATTCCCTACATTCACGGTCTGTGCACTAACACTGCAAGAATGTGAACTGTGAACTGGCAGAGCTGTGGCTTGCTGTCATGGCATATTGGCTCCTCTGTGCAGGTTGGATGCCTGTTTGTTAAATTCAAGTCACTGAGTCACGTGTCAGGTCCTCATGTCTCTTTCATTTTGTATCATCACTTGAAAGAGAATTTTCTTTCATCTTCATGTTCAGTGTTTTCCAAAGGTGGCCTAGTTAAAATAAACAAAATAGCATGTATTTATGTCTAAGGCTAGAAGAAAGACTTTGTTTCCAACTCATTACAATACTCCTTGACAACAGTGTGCAAAATTTAAGCCTGTCTAAACAATACCAGGAGGAAACAATTGCATTAAGTGTATAAATAAAATTAATCATTCGTTCTCCAAAACATAGATTAAACATGCTGATAGTGACATAGCCCTTGAAAAAATAAACTATGGAGCCCTAGCAGTCAGACTAAAACCAGCTCTGACATTCTTATACATTCTTGTAAGCCTACAATGGTTTATAACTTTTTCTTTGCTGCAAAGAGGAAAGCAAACAAGGCAAACAAATATAAATTGAAAGGCACAGCTGTGATTTGAAAGTACTCAGCCAAAAGTTGAACCCGTGCGACTGTGTCATTCTGTTTATCCATCATCACTGATATTTTGTTCTGCCAGAGCTCCCCAAATCTTCAGCTTTGTAGCACATACAGTAAATCCTGAAGAACTGTGTTTTAGTAACACCAATTTGCATAGTTGCCAAAAAAGACCAAAGACCAAAAAAACCAAATAGGATAATGGTAAAAGTCTCTGCCCACAAATCTAGCTTGTGGGCTCTGCAACTTTGCCACAGCTTTTCAGCTTGCCAGGTGCTGACTGCATCAGACTGCAAATTTTTGCTATTTCTTCACTTAAAAGTTGTTGAGGGTGCTTGCTAGATAATCATTCTGATCCTTTAAAATGAAAAGGATAGGATAGGATAGGATAGGATAAGATAGGATTAAAAGCAGCTAAATAAATAAATGGTTTTGTTGAATAACATAACTTGCGGGAAAACAGTAAACATTGCCGATCTCACAGAAGCTAAAAGATAGGCAGGAGTTTGGGAGAAAGGATAAACCAGACTAAAAGAAATTATTTGGCTTGAGGGTATGTTGCATGCATGGGAGGAGAGTGGGAAGGAGAGCAGGCAGTGCTCCGAGGTAGGAGCAGCCAGGATCATCCAGTTGCCTCTCTATGCACCTCTGCTGCACTTTCAGGGACAGCTGAGCCCCTTCAGAGCTAGAGCTAAAATACTGAACGTTGTGCAGTGTTGTACACATGTGCAACCCCCAGACACTGCCCTAGATCTCATAGGAAAGCAAAGCATGAATATGACCAGCAGCAAAAAGCCCTTCTCAACTGTTGTTTTCCAACTAACGCATATCTTGGAAATACGTTTTCCAGTTTGAGCTGATATCTTTTGTGAGTCAGCAGTAGTGTATTGGAAGCAGAGCAAGGACTGGTGTAGCTCCAGTATCCAGGATGGCTGGTTTGTATTCTTGGATTTCCCTACGTCGTGCTATGTAAAGTAACTTACCGATTCTATCTGACATCTCTTAACTCTTAGTAAAAAAATGCAGTACACAAAGTAGCTGTTGGGACACTGGCATGATTACAGTTACACAGAATCACAGAATGACAAAATGTGAGGGGTTGGAAGGGACCTGGAAAGATCATCTAGTCCAGCCCCCCTGCCAGAGCAGGATCACCTACAGTAGGTCACACAGGAATGTGTCCAGGCAGGTTTTGAATGTCCCCAGAGAAGGAGACTCCACAACCTCCCTGGGCAGCCTGTGCCAGTGCTCTGTCACCCTCACAGTGAAAAAGTTTTTCCTAACGTTTTTGTGAAACCTCTTATGTTCCAGCTTGTGCCCATTACTCCTTGTCCTGTCATTGGATGCCGCTGAAAACAGCCTGGCTCTGTCCTCCTGACGCTCCTCCTTGACATATTTATAAACATTTATGAGGTCACCCCTCAGCCTTCTCTTCTCCAAGCTAAAGAGACCCAGCTCCTTCAGCCTTTCCTCATAAGGAAGATGTTCCACTCCCTCCATCATCTCTGTGGCTCTGCACTGGACTCTCTCAAGCAGTTCCCTGTCTCTCTTGAGCTGAGGGGCCCAGAACTGGACACAATATTCCAGATGTGGCCTCACCAGGGCAGAGTAGAGGGGCAGGAGGACCTCTCGCAACCTGCTAGCTATTCCCCTTCTAATCCACCCCAGGTGTGAAGTATTGTGTGCTTCTCTGACATACTCTCACATATTTTCAGTGTTGTCATTATTTTATTGTGTGTACATTTCCATTGTAATTGTAGCATTATTAGTCTTTCAATTGTTTTATTTTCTTTACTGTCCACAGATCCCAGTGGATCAACCAGATGTGCTGATGTTTGTAATACAGTCCACCTCCTTCTTCTCCTTCTCTTCCTCTTTGAATTTCTGTGTTCCTTGAGGGGATGACATTTTGGGCCAGCTCTGGCTTTCCATGTGATTTGTAGGGTGCAATAAGAGATAGAGAAAATGGTCATCCTTGTTGACTGTGCAGCCAAACTATACGGAGATGACACTTCCTACTCTTCCAGCCCTCTAAACTCAAGGCTAGTAATTCTGCAGGGAGGAACCTCATTTCTTGTTGAATTTGATATTCAGAGGGCAAATCCTTCTAGAAGCAAAGCTCATAACTCCACCTCTGCCCCTGGCCATGGCTCCTACATTGGCTAGTGTTGAGGTGTGTGCAAGAAGCAACCCTTCAAATTTAATGAAATTTGAACTGCAATTGAATCCTAGAGGTATGGTTCCAGCTAAATGGTAAAGGTTTTGTGAAAGGTTTGCTTTTGTTTGAAGGGAGCAATCTGAGTGGGAGAAACAGTTATACTACAAAAGCTGCTTCAATTTGGTTTTAGACCAGTTCTGACACCACTTTTCTCTCTCCCTTACTAAATGTAATCCTCAATTCTTCATAAATTTCTTTATATTCCTCATATTTTTCATGCCTGATTGGCTACACACTAGTTGGAATGGCTGGTCAAGGAGTAGGGGAATTGTTTACTTGATTCCCTCAGTATTTTTTTTTTTAAACTGCAAGGATAAATAGAAAGGAAATCTCGTCAAAATGAGTGCTTTATTTAAACAACTGTTGTAAATAATACATAAATATTTTCCTGAAACATTTCTCCTGAAATATAGTATCTAGCAACTCGGCTACTTCAAAAGCTGTGAGTCTAGTGATGTATCTCAGCAACAGCTAGTGTTTTGCAGGTTCTTCTGAAGGGTGCAGAATTGTTTAATAAGGTTTTATCCATTAAAGAAATGTGAACCTTTAAAGGTGTGTCAAGTGATGACAGAGCAAACTCCATGAGCAAAAGGGAAAACATTACCCCTTCTACCAGCTGACTTCCATGGGTTGAAGGAGATGCTGCTGCAGCAGCAGTGTCAAAGAAAAAGATTCAGCTTAGAAATCCTGCCTTCTCTCTGCTGCTTTTACTGTCAGAATATCTGTGGGGGCACCATAGCCTGGGTCTTTCAAGGAGCTGGGATGAGGACACCTGTCTTGCTCAGGATGATGTAATTTCTGCCCTAGGTCATTATCATACAAAGAAACTAACATGCTATAAATTGCCAAGAAAAGTATGCTCGGGCTGTGAGGCAAAAAGAGTTTTGTTGGGGCTTTCCTTCCCTCTTGAAGGGTAAATGGGGAGCAGAACTGAAATGTTGAAGAACCACTATAGGTTTTCCGGAATATCTCGGTTTATCCAATTGCCTAATACCTGTTTGGCCCATGTAGTTTCTAATCTTTTTTGGCTTAAATCCTACTTTACATTTGATGTTATTAAGCATAATATTCCATCAATATTGCTGTA
This sequence comes from Apaloderma vittatum, assembly GCF_000703405.1. Classification (NCBI taxonomy): domain Eukaryota; kingdom Metazoa; phylum Chordata; class Aves; order Trogoniformes; family Trogonidae; genus Apaloderma; species Apaloderma vittatum. The sequence continues at coordinate 138,608 of NW_009732291.1, read as the reverse complement.
TATTTTTTGTTTCCTACAGTTTGTGAGTCCAGGTTCATCTGCTTGCGGTAGAACTTAATTCTACTGGTATCTATAATCATTGGCTGAGGAAAACACGTCTCTTATACCAGGTGAAACTGCATTCTCATCTACCACCTGCTCTGCAGACCTACGGTCAGTGCCCACCGCACCTGAACCAGTCCCACTCTTCTCCAGGCAAGCTCTCACCTGCCCCAGGGGCTGCTTTCATGCATCCCTCTTTCCTTCAGAGCGTTCCCAAGCAGCAGCAAGGGGAGAGCCTTGGTCTGTTGCTTGTGCCTGTGGTAGCATACTAGGAATGTGGGTTTGGTTTTGAAAAGCAACTAGTCAAGCAAAATCTTCTCAGGTATTTTCACTCATACTCAAAAAAATGATGACTTTTAGAAGCAAAACACATAAATCAAGTGGACGTTGCTTGAAATGTTTTATTCTTATCAGCATGGAGTAAGAAAATTTGTGGTCTGATATTGACAGAACATGGCTTTCCTGGGTTAAAATACACATTTACCTCTGCTACTGGTTTAGAAATGCTTTAGGAATACACAAAGGATTTTTAAAAATAAAAGCATGGTGCCTCAGGGAGTACCGCTAGTTTAAATAACACATGAAAAGTATTTATGAGCCTTTTTTTATGAGGTGGTCAGAGCAAAGACCATCCAGCATGTAACATAAGACTGGCTAAAGAAGAAAGGTTTTTCCAAACCACATTGGAGAGTTAAGCACGAATGGAATTTTATTTCAGTCTCTATTGCTTATTTAAATTAATGATGTTTTCAGGTGCAGTCTAAATGATAATACAGATCAAGGTGAGTTTTGCCAGGGAGCTGGACGCTAGTCTATTATTCAAAGAATGTTACTGACTAATGTTGAAATAATCCTAAACAGATAATAGGTTTAGTGAAAGGAAATTTTTAAATAGTTTCAAACATTTTCAAATGCACTGGACTTGAGTCAGCTCATTCTTTAGCAGTGGAGATTAATAAAGTATTTATTCTGTGTCTCCAACCACAGCAAAGTGCATAATAAAGGCCATTACCTCTTGTTTGGTCAGGGAATACTAGCTCCTGTTGTGCTGTTGTAGAGTTAATGAGGTTTTTCAGACTGCGGGAAGAAGCTCCGGTCCATCCCTATGTCAAGGGATCACCTCCAGGTCTAATTCCTGAGACTGACAAACATTGGCCCATTTCCTGGAGCTCCTAGAGGGGTTTCAAGTGCTACCACTCCAAACTCATCTCTCACACACTTGCCTTCCACCTCGCACACATTCACTCACACTCTGGTTCCAACTATTCTCTTTCTGTCCCCAATGTTCATATCTCCACACACACAGCTAGAAGACTGATTACACAGATTTGTCATCACAGGTGTTTTCTGAGATATGAATCTACGGTACCTAAAGACCAAACACCCCAATCTCAGTAAGGTGAGCTTTATACTCCTTGGGCTGTACCTCGCTAACAAGGGAGACTCCACTGCCTTTGCTGTTCACTGATTCTGCGTTAGGCTTCTCTGCAACTGTGCAGGTACTTAAAGGGTTTGCAGAAGTACAGGTTGATGAGGAAAACTTATGAATGGACATTGCTTTGCTTCTGCCTTAATTCTGCCTGTACATAAATAGCTAATTTGGACATTCATCTGAAATTACTTTTGCAATTATTATGCTAGTAAGTATGGCAGAATTGAGTAAGATTGATTACAATGGACTACTCTTAACTGCTTGAGGTAAAACATGAGCACAAAACACCAATGTATCCAAAACAAACTTCATATGAAAAAAGGAGAGTTTCTAGCATGTTTTTTTTTGTGTGACTTCATTGTGAATAGATTGATGATGTGGATGCAAAATTAGTTAATTTTTTGCTTTGTTTCATTTTTTTTAGCTACAGAAATTTTTCTTAAGCTGGTACCATTGCTGACCATTTTGTAACATCAAGCCACAGCCTCCTACAGGAAATGTAAATAAATTCTACCAATGGTGGCATGGAACTTAAATAATCTTAAACCACTCTACACCTAAATGAGAGCATCTGTGGAACGGATTAGCATGCTGTAATTTATGTGCAGTGACTTCCCACCTTGTGCTGGTTAGCCTAAACTTTCCTGTGTGTCCCTAGGCAGATGAACAGATATAGAAAAAGACTGGGCTGCTCAGGTTCAGTCACTTCATGGAACAATTCCATGGATATGGGTATTTGAAATGGATTCTGCACAGAGGTTCCTTGGTTTCGATAGAGGAGCTTCAGTAAATGGATTCGCATCACCCACAGCAACCCTGCAGATGAGTAGGTTTTCCAGCCATTTATCATTGGTCACGAGTGCACCATGTCTGTCTTGGTGACTATTGTCCTTCAAGAGCATGCTGTTGGCTATGGTAATAGAGATTAAAAGCATCTTAAAATGAAACAGCTGCACTCTCTCAGTTGTTATTCATTAACGTTCCATTGTTCAATCTGTTTTATTGATTTTCATAGTGCATAAAATACACAAAACGTGCAGAAAATCCGATACTGAATGAAAACAATGTATAGAGATATTATACAGTCTGATGAATGGCTGCAGTGAAACAGGCAGTCTGAAACAGGCTGGGCATGAATTCACTGAAGGAAATGGACTAAGCTGCCACCCCTCATTTAAAAAGGCTGGAAAAACCTATTAAGTGCCTCTGTGGAAGTATGTAGCTGAAACGGTATCAGCCTCCCAAACCAGAACACAAGCCTGTGCTTCCACTCAAAAAGGTCTAAGATCCTTCTCAAAAAGGTAAACAATTTGGGCAGCAGAGCTTTGATCCTGCATTATGTGGGACACAGTTGAATGTGTATATAGAAATGTGTGTGGTTTTGCTCCTTGTACAAAAGTCTGTACAGGTGCAATGGCAGGAAGCTGAAAAGTAGAAAAGAAGTTGAAAAGTGGCCTGATCCAGTAGAACCATCAAGAGGAAAAAAAGATTTTTTAGGGAAGCTACCCTAAAACTTTTTCCACTAACATCAAAGTTGTCTCCCATTGCTTGATTCTACCCAGGTTCAAGAACAGAGGGATTTTATCTAGAGAGAACTGCATACAACCTATTTGACCCCCACACCAATTTATCTTCTTGAAGATAGTAATCTTCAAGCCTCCATGTTTTTGGCATAGCTAATCAAGTTGAAAAGAGCAACAATATAATCTGTATGAACAGTACAAACTGTGCCTGGTGATCAGGGAGCCAAACTGGCATCATCCAGATCCCAGGGAGGTCGATGGGATGACTCTGATTTCACTCAAAGTGTGCTTTGGGTCAAGTCCAGCAGCAGCATATGTATCATCTGAGCTTTCCTCACCAGGTAACTATTGTTTTAACTTTAAGTGGTTACAGAACAGCAGCACTGATAGCAAAGACATTGCTCTGTCACTATGTTGCTAGTTAAAGACAGAGAAGATGCTTTACATCAGTGAAGCACTTCATCCTGCCAAGGACCAAGACTACTTCACGAAGCAGGGGCTGTCTCTAGTGCTGCCTCTGTCCCAGCCGGAGTCAGGGCCATGAGCATATGCAGCCAGCATGGACCCCGACAGGGATGGGAGCATCTAAGGCCTCCGGGCAAACATTGTGAAGTTCCATAACGTGATTCCCAGGCCGTTTTGGACACTGTCTTCCCTTGGATTTCATGCGCAACAAAGCCATAATGGGATTCTCAGTGTGCCTGGGCTCATTGCCATATGAATAGCAGTCGTATCCTGGCAGAGGAATAGTCCAGCCCTGGGCATTGCTTTCCTGGACTTAGAGAGTATTTCAGGTCTGGCACCTCTATGAAATTGGTCAGAGAATAGGATTTGAATGTGCCAGCCTTGCCGAACACCTTAATTAACACTCTTATTAAAGTGCCTGTCTTTTTCTGTAGCTGTGCAGTGTTAGTTTGCAATACAGACTAACAGCTTTGCTCTAGGGGAGCCAGACGCTGACCTTCTGTTTCATTCTCCTAGAGCCTGTTTTCCTGTGATTTTCATTTATGTTGCTAAATAGTCCAAGCATACTTAGACTGCTATCTGTCTCTTTCTAGAATACAACAGGCACTTATCTGGCACTATAAATGTAATAATGATAATAACAGAGCTGTCTCTAAGTGTTTATTTGAATGCACCTGGTAAACCCAAGGGAAAGGCTGAATGCAGTGACATATTTCATTAAAAGACAACTGATGTTTTATTTAACTCAGTAATTAAAAGTTTTACAAAGATCACCTGAGGGTGTTTTTTAATAGCTCGATTTCAACTGAATGCCCAAGTCAACAGGTATGATAATTGTCTAAGAGAATAATTTTAATATAATAAAGGTTCTTACAGATTTGGATATGTTTCCCTCAAGACAATGAGAAATGTTTCTACAGAGATTAGGATGACTATAAATTAGTCCATCATTCTATGCATAAACCATGGAAGGCTCCCAAACGATTTGAGTAGATAGTTTCTTGCATCAGGTCAATGATGGTATGGAACTGTAAAACAAGGGTACTGAGCTGCTTTAGATCCCATTCAGAGAGGATTTTTGCCTATTGGAAAGGTAGTATTTTGCTTAAAGTAGAATATAGAAAGAAATGAGATGCTGACTGAACAGCTGTCACATTGCTCTTTTTTTTTTTGCAATAGGTTATCTTTTATAAACTGAAGACTTCTGAAGGGACACAGAAAAGAAGTTAGGAGGGAGCAGCTAGTCTTGGGAGCAGTTAATTAGTGAGAACATGATATGAGAAGGGGATTAAACTCTCCTTTTGTCTTGATGAAATGGATGCTAGCACCTGCATGGTCTATTCCCAGCTTGATGCAGGAGCTTGACAACTCTTATGCATTAAGTGCTATAAAAGGGTTTCTCATGCTTCTGCTCCAACTTCTGTCATTAACTTTACCCTTTTCATGTTCTCACAATCCTAGCTTTTTTTCCCGCCCATGTTGGTGTTTTCTAGATTAAATAGTTTCCTATGCCTTTTGTGACAAACCACTTCTTTCTGTTTCCCAAAGGGAAGAACTAGTTCTGTGATTGGGCACATTTCTCTTATTTATGATGCAATTACCTTGCAAACCTTTTGGTCCCAGAAGATGTTACTCACCCTGACAGATGTTTGCTATACCAGTATAGCCTCAGTAATAAGCATAGTGAATGTTTCCTAATCTGCTTCAGTAATGGGTTAGTGGTTTAGCTTAGCTCAAACCATGTTGATGAGTTTTGAAATTTTATCTGATTGCATTTACCCTGAGTGGCCTGTGTGCTGAGGAGGTGGAGGCTGGAGGTGAAGAAATGAGGACAGTTAGGTCTTCAAGTTTGATCTGGCAGAAGGTGTTTGTGCCCCAAGCTTTCTTTATAAGCAAATCCCGATGCCTTAGTATTTCATGCCTTGCCTTGTATATATTTAAACAAAGCAGAAAAATATCTGCAAGGTGGGGATTTCATATAAGTATGTAGGCTGCACTTGAAATCAGTAGGTTACAACAATACTGACCAGCCAAAAGCTTTGCCCTTTGTATTTTCGGCATGTGTATAATTCTGTACACGTAAGAGGCTGCATGTGAGCCTTGCAGTGTAAAGGAGAACAATCATAATCTTAGTAAAGAATGAGCATGAATTGTTATAGAATTACCATAATAATGTTTATAGTGGTAGGTATAAATGGTACCATGAGGCTGATTAAAGCTAAAGAGCTACTTTTCCTGCTCACTGATTACAATTAGCTCTTCACCGAAGTGCTTGCAAAGGTCTCCATTAAACTACAGTCAATTGACCTTCCTTACAGGCTGTGTTTTTAGTATGATTTAAATACACAGCTGAAGCTTTTCACATGGACAGCTACACATAGTCTGACCCCAGGTATAGTAAGGTGAGTGAAATAATCTACCTGCAACAGCAGAAATAGCTGGATCTTTGTGCATACTGTTACATTACACATTTCCAAGCTCTCGTAAGCTTTTAAAAGTCCGAATCTATCAGCTATTTCTCTAGCTTGTGGGTAAGTCCCCATCAGTCTGCCTTCTCATTTAGGTATACCATAGGATTACATTTCAGGAGTTTGAGGGAAGGGAATAGTTTCTATATCCCTAAGGGCCACCAACTGAAAGTGTATGATCTGGGTGTTCAGTTTCCCAAAGCCCATACGTTACTCATGGTTAGTTTTAAGACACAGTACTTGTATTTGATCAGTCCCTCTATTCCATATAAGAGCAGAGCCTTTCACCTCACAAATCTCACTTTCTCCGTTTCTTTCCTCCAAACAAAACCTCCTGCCCTCATTCTGGTAACAATCCCCGATACTGTAGCTGATATATAGCCAGCTCTGTACTTTGCTGGTATCTGCTTTTGCTTTTGTAAGTCATCAGGGTCTACTGCTTCCTCCAAGCCCCACCTAAATTTAACACAAATTTTCACACCCTCCTCCTTGTTTTAATATTTGATACCTCCCCCAGTCATCTTCCCTGCTGATTTTCTTAAAGCACCATGAAGGCTGATTTTGATCTCGCTGTGAATCTGACCAAAATAAGATTGGCATTTAACAAAAAACTCTTTCAGAAACAAAGCCCTGAAGACTGAATGCAATCATGTTCACTCTGAGAGCTGCAGTCATTTGTCCTTGGCTTGTTTTTCCCAGAATTGGCTGGCACAGGCATATTTTTCATAAGGATAGTTGGCTCTGCTCTCACTTGGCAGGTCTTGGGAGATGATTTCAGTTACAATTTCATCTGCCAAGTCCCATATTCCCTTGTGACCTAGTTTGGATTTTAGTTTTCCAGCGAGACCACCTGCCTGCTGTTAATTAGTTATGTTTCCTTTTTATATGCAAAATTGTTTTAACTTCATGAGCTGGCACAGATTTGCCTGGGCTTCCCTCCTAGTCCTACTGTACAAGCAGTGCTGCCTGTCTAGACCTGTCATGTGCACTATAAAATCAGCCAGTCTCAATCAGATACGACAAATTGTTCAAGGGGAAGGGGTAGGAGAAGAGAAGTAGTAATTAACTTTTATGTTTCCCATTTTGAGGCTATTGTGCTCTCTGCACTTAGAAAATCCTCACCTGACTGAGTTGCCGGGCTTTTTTTTCCTAAAAAGTTGCTAGATTTTAATCTGAAGGAGAAGGAGAAGTAAAATGTCTTTAATAAGTATTAGAAGCCCATGTGCCGAGCTACTTGTAATCGAGCTATATGTCTGGCAAAGCTGTTATTTCACACCCAGGCTATTTGCTGTCTATTTGTTACTATATCAGGCTGGGCTGATTATCCTGTTACTCTGAGAGGTACTCCCAGCAATGTCTGCACATCCTCCTCAGTCCATTGCTGTCATAATTGGTGTTGTGGGAACAGCTCTAGGCACACACCATGGAATACTACCACCAGACAAGCTGCATGGCTCT
>NW_009732291.1:123706-131189 GCF_000703405.1 Apaloderma vittatum | reverse complement strand
ACAGGCTTGTTGCCGTGGGGGCAAGGCCACCAGCCTGTTTCTCACAAGGATGCCACAGTAGCCTACAATATTCTGGGCTTCCTCTGGTTTGAATAAACAGCCACATAATTCTTAGCTGTTTTTTCTTGACATACATGTTCTGTCTGCCCTCTCTTCATAGCAGCCTCTTGCCTTTGGCCCTGACCAACAAACTTCCCCATAGGTTATACAGATTTTTGTTTCTCTACTTCTGGAGACTCAAGAGCTACAGTTCACTTTTCAGAGATTTGTCATTGTTGATAACAAAGGTGGTAAAAAATAGTTATCTTTGCTAATCTGTCAGCTTTCTTAGATGCCCTTCTAATTGACTCTAGCAGAAGATGCCTATTTCTTTGTCGGAGCTGTGTTGCTTCGTTATTGCAGTGAGTGCTTGGCTAGCCTGAGCCAGCTCGAGTTGTTGCCACAGCCAGAGTTTCATGTGAATAAATAATCACCAAAGCTCAGTTATCTACCTGGGAATCCCTTTGTGTTATGACAAAGTTTCAGCTAACACATCCTGCAAGCAGCAACGAAGGCACTCACAGCTTGCATTCAAAACAACACAGTTGTTTTAGCTGTTTGGAACCAAGGCTGTCCAATATCAGATGAAGTCATGTCAAATACTGATGTTGAATATGTAGCTTTGCATTCTGGCAGATACAAACATGCAAAGCCATCTGCGTGTATAGTGTGGCTACCTACATGTCTTGCTTGTTTCACTCAGTGCATGTCATCTCTTCGTAGACAACCAGCTTTTAAATGCAGAGGTACTGTTACGTTCCTCTAATACAAAACATGGGCTATGAAATTTCACTCAATAACTCCAGACCCATTATATCTAACTGAAACAGCAACTGTTTTTCCAAAAATATATCCAAATCATGTTATATAGACATAGTGCTTAGAGATATGATTTAGCTGAGGACTTGTCAGTGTTCAGTTAATAATTAGACTCAATGATCTTAAAGTTTTTTCCAGTCTAGGTGATGCTGTGAAATTCTATGAAATCCTCACATAAGGATTTAAAGGAGAATTAACTTCTAGCTATGCAAAAGTCAGATCCTTAGTACACAACCTCAAGGCATGTGCAGAAGCCTTTCATTTTACGACCACTCTTTGAGCTACTACAACTTCCCTTTAATGTAGTTTCTCTCTCAAAGGAAACCTACACTAGGTTAGATGAGCTATCTAACTGCCAGATGGTTAAAATTAAATGAAACAAACTTTCTCTCTTTTCATCACCAACAAAAGCACTAACTTTTCTGTTTTATCATTTAAGATGCAAATGACACCTGCTAATTTTGAGTTGGCGGTCTTAGCCTTTATCTATATGTGCCTTGTCCCTAAGCTGTGGAAATTTGAAGATGCTAATTTGGATGACAACATGGGTGCTGCCATCAGTCTGCTGAGACAAGTGACATGAGGTATCACCTGATGCCTTTTTCTGTTACCACACTAGAGTGACAGTAGTTCCAATGGCCTGAAACCAAGTATTTCACTACAGATAAAAAGCGTGGTTGCACTAAAAAAGGCCTGATTTCTGAATTTGGTCTGAATTTGACTTGTTTCTCCTCAGATACTTTTCACAATGTAACAAGAGACCATCCTGCCAAGTTCCAAATTCAGTGAGGCCAAGACAGCTCAAAGCTCACACACTGCAGGCTCCAACTCAGAGATATGACAAGGATGGAGCTGACCTCAAGCATATGAGTTACACTGCTGACTGTCACAGAACTGCTTACTTGCTTAAGTGTCTTGGTTAACACCACTCAAACTGTGTCTGAACGAATAAATTAAACGTGCTTGGAACTACTCTGGCACTTGGTTTCACATCGTCATATGACTGCCATCCAAAAGCAGGGTACCTACAGTCAGGTTGCCCACTGGGGAGACTTTTCATCCCTTGCTCAGCCTCAAACTGAGGTGTTATCTGAGAGAGTCCTATTTGCTGTGAGCCAAACCCATCCCTGGGACCTTTTTAAAAATTTAGGAGTACAGTCAGTTGAAGCCCAGTGCCTGGGAACATTCCTTGCCACTTTTGAATTTGCTGTAATAGTTGTAGCCTCAGAGACTGAACATTCATCTCAGGTTACTTACACAAGCATGCACAGAGGCAAGAGAAAATTGAGAGGCAGATAGTTAGGAAAAGAATCACTTTGTGCTTTCTACAAAAGCTGCATATACTTAACTGTGATAATCTGGACAAAAGAAAATGGACTTTCATCAAGCTGTTGAAATGCTGGGACATTTTGGGCCATGGAACTATTTGTGTGCCAAATTCAAATCTCTGTCCAAGAAAAACTTAGAATCTACAGTGCTTTTATTTAAAGAAAAATGTGTTAATATTTCTTATAAAATCAAAAAAATCCTTTGTGGTCTTAAAAATTAATAGATCATGATTTGTAAAGTAACAGAAAAAGGACAGTTGAAGAAGTGCAAAGCAAAACAAAGCACTCCTTCAGGAGTCTAATACAGCTTGAAAGGTCAAATTTTAAGAATAGCAATAATGTTAAAAGGAGAAAATTCCTAGGCAGATGTAAGCTCCTTTTAAATCAGCAGCATTACTGTTCTTATTATATAACATTGGCACGCCACTCGCTTCCAGTGGGTTAATATTTTACAATCATTGAAGATCATCTGCACTGAAGTGCCTCAGTTCTAAACAAATCAAGTACAACATCCTTATTTAAAGGTAGCAAATCTCTGCAAACAACTTACTGTAGGATATGCAGCAAATCAAATTGCACTGCATGAAACCCGTGCAATTTAATTTCTTTGCACAGCATCACAGGGAGAAGAACATGACCAGCATCAGCATATGCCCTCATTTTAAAATTTTCACAGAACTTGCATCCATGCATCAAAATTATGGCAGTCCCTTCTCTTCTCTTCTCCATCAATGTTCTCACTGCACTTTCAGGCCATGTAAATAATTTGCTGTTGTGAAAGGTACAAATGCAGCCCTGCTACCTGCTGGTCTCAAGGCCATTGCCTGATTTTTCTTTATTTCCCACTCAATGTGTGTATACTTTTGTGAAACAGGATACATTCATCCATGCATGCTTTAATAGTACCAGTGCTTCTGAAAACTGTTCAGAAAAGACACTGGAGCTGATGTACCTTACAGTATAAGACTATTGAGAATAAATAAGGGGGAGTGCGGTGAAGGAAGGGTCCCAGCAAGAGCACAGAGCTGAAGGAAGTTGCTAATGAAACCAAATCCAACAGCAGCTGGGCTCTGTTACATAAAGTGTCTACAGTGATTTCACTGAACTGCCCAGAGGACAACAGGAAGATGTACAGCCTGGCATGCACATTACAGTTTGCAATTGAAAAATGTTACAGAACTTTTCCTAAAGGAACTACTTCACTAAAAAAAAAAAAAAAAAGTGTATTTGAAAAAAGTAAGCATGTACCTGCAATTTGTGTGAGTTCCTGCAGGGCATTTTCAATAAGGATTTTGTCAGAGGATTCTTCCTTTGCAGTATTCATGCTGACACAGATGTTCAGCTCATCTGGTTGAAGTATTAGAAATGTAGTTACATTATGTTACCAGCTAAGATCAAATAAGTTATCTCTGAAATTCCAGAAATGGTACAAAATGGAAACAACCTGAGTGAGTACGAGATATGCTTCAGGAATTGAAAATGGGGAAGAATGGCACTTTTTAAATTCATCAGTTCTTGAGGAGCTACTAAACTGTTGCATGAACAGGATGGGCTTTGAAATGCTTTCCAGGTCTGTAGGTTGAAAGGGAGGAATTTCTCACAAAGAAAAGTAAAATGAAACCTGTAGTGTGAGGAGGCACCATCCTAGTTTCTAATTCATCATACATAAAAGCCAAACACTGGCCACAGATTGAGTTGGGATTACTGTGGGTCTTTTAATAAACAGCTTTCTAGGTCAGAGCCTTTACCAAAGACTATCTGGAGTCTCATTTGGAGCTAAGAAGGAGCAAGTTCATGCACATTTCATTACTACATAGGTAGCTTGCTTGATAGGCTTTGAGTAGCCACTGGATACTGCTGTGGATGCAGCCCTACTTGAATGGAATGCTGGCTTGAGTATTTGACAATTTTTTTTTTTATCAAGACAGGTTTTGCAGCCAGAGCTGAGCTCCCTGCTGCTGTAGCTACTTGTTAACATTCTCTGAGCTAGCTAGTTTAAAGTCAGTGTGCCCATATTTATTCTTTAAAAATGCAATTGATTTCCGTAGGTTTTAAGCATTTGAGTTTAGAAAGATAGTCTAGTGTAGCCACCTGGGATAGGGCAGCTTGTCTTTAAACAAGGGGATTAATGGCTATAATGAAAGTGGCAAACGTGTCAGGGACCATGATGGGCAGAAAGTCTCCACCTGTGCCGCTGCAAGTATGAAATGAATAAGGGGTCTAAGACTCATATCAAGGAGCAAGACATATCTTAAATTAATCCCTTGCAGGGTACTCACTGGTGTTACTAAAACCTGGACAAGATAAAGGCTCGAAAGGTTTCTTGGATCCCTGGCTGTCTCAGACTAACCCGTATAGCCTGGTTGCCCTAATCTCTACTTTCACCATCACCCAGGTACGCAGAGCCAGATGAGTTGCTCTGAGAGCACCTAAGGCAGATGAATTTCCTTCTGGAGATGCCTTGGTCCTGTACAGCAGAGTATTCTGTATATTATGAAGGTGTTCTTTCTTAAAGAAAGCAAAGGAGTGTTTCCGCCCTGCATGTTAGCACGGGTGAGAAGCAGAGAAAGCCCGTGGTAGTTTCTCAAGCAGGTAGAGTGAAGCAAGAACCCTATGAAGGTTCTTCAATGGCAAATCTGAGAAATCAGCTGTGTGTCCACACTAACAACTCAGCAACGCATGGTAATAAAAGGGTGGGTTAAATAGTTTTAGCTGCAAGAGCCTTCCAGTTAGTTATGCTGTGATGGATTTCCAGAAATATCTTCCTGTCATCTGCAAAAAAAATGCTCAGTAGTAGGTCATGAAAGAAAAGCAATATGTGTGCACATTCAGTTCCAGTTGAACAGGTCTTATCTTTTCACTAGGTTTTACTTTTTATGCACAAGATGCTACAAATAATATTCAGATGATATGTTGTTGGTCCTGGTCCCCTGAATCCCTAGCAGGTTAAAAGCTGCAAGCTCTGTGTGCACTCACATCCCCTGGAAGAACTACAGTAATATGCAAATGGCACGTCATCACTAATTCCTGGGAATGATAGAGAAAATATACAAAAAGTTTAATGAACGGAAGAAGAAAGAGAAGTGGGAACTGATGTTTCTAGCTAGGGAATATGACAATCAACAGCAGAACTACCAGCCAAATTCTCTTATAAGTCCGAAAATGCTAAAAGCTTTAGCTGAGTGTAAACAAATGCCATTTTTGGAGAAAAGCAGTCTTGAGGGACAGATCTGTTAACCATCAGTGGGCACGTTTCATCTCACCGCTCCTTTTGAGCCGGTTAAAGGGAGCTTTGTGTACCTGCTTGCAGACAGGAGCTGTTGCTCCATAATGCAGGAAACCATTACCTTCCCCTCAGGCCTAAAAGTGGAGACTACAGCTGCTAGTTACACATATACAATATAATATATAATATAATATAGACCACTTGTAAACACAAAATTCTTCAATTGCCTTCCCTCAGGCTATCATTTTGCACTTTATACACAAAGAAAGCAAGGAAAACATCGACTTCAGGTGAAAATTGAGGACAAATTTATTAATTTAGTCTAAAAAGTGAACATGTTTTGTTACATTAGCCTGCAAACAGCATTGTTTAATGCTTAAAAAAAATGAACCATACCTCTGAAATCATGCCTTGGAAAATCTGTGCAAGGTGAAGCACAAACCCAGGAAAGCATTTAACTGTTGGTTTCACCCTCAGCTCAGGAGCAGTCCCACTGAAGTCAATGGCAATGCTCATGTTCCTGGTGTTCTGCCCACAGTGATCTTCTTCCATGGGAGAAGTCAGTCTTCCCCTTTTTGAGTAAATACATTCTTAATGCCTGTGCAAGCCAAAAATCAAGTCATACAGATCAACCTGAGTTCCCAAAATGTTTGTTGAATTGTCACTTGTTTACAGTTGGTGAACTGTTCAGCTGGTGAACCAAAGCATTTCAAAGCAGATATTTGGTTGATTTTAACAGCTTTTGTAGAATCCTTCTGTATGATTTAATTCAAAGCATCTCAAAGAAGATATTTACAGAAAGAGACAGGGGAGTCTGACTGCACCATTTGTAAGGGGTTGTTGGACTTGCTGATCTTCAGAGAGGTCCCTTCTAGCCTCAACACTTCTGTGAACCTTTAAAAAAAATACTGCTAGAAGCTGAAGCAATGTTAAGAAACTCTCCAAAGGAATTGCTCAGGCTATGCTTGCTGTACTGGGAAGTCTCCTTGCAGCAGTAACTCACTGGGACTAGTCCACCACCATGGGACCCTACTACATCAGTGGGGACCCGCGTAGCCACGGAGACTGTGCAGCGGGAGGTGCCAGTGAAAGTCTCCACCAGCATCATTGCACTGCGATGAAGTGAGCATCCCGGTTCCAGGGATAGCAGAACCCACTGGAAGCTCATGTACTTGCTTTATTTGCTTATCACAGTAATAAATCTGTGGTTAACCTAGTGATGGCTCGTGACTCGTAACATTAGAATAATTGCAATTTGATGAACAAGCTCCTGAAAAAAACCATGCTTAGCAAGAAGATGATGTGTTTGAAAAATAACACAAATCATACAGTCAAGCCAGTTTAAATTTCTGGAGGTGTTCAGCAATGCTAAAAGGGTACAGTCAGCCACACAAACTCATTCTTTGTTTTTTTACACTATAATTTGAGTGGAGTTCTCCCATGGCTGTGCTTTTTTTAATCCAACAGGCAGTTTTGGGACATCTCACCTGCTCACTAGAAGTGTTTACAGGTATTCGTTGATGTATTTTTTCTTAATGATTTCCCAGCACTAAAATGTTAGCCTTGCTAATTATTCTCTGCAGTGGAAAATTTTCTTGCAGTACCTAAATGTAGCACCTTAGTGATTACTGGCATAATCCATGCCCCGAAATATAATCTCTGCAGATATTCACATGGCTTCAGACTTTTATTTTCAAGCCTGAAGAAATCATTTTATAGTTTTTAATCTCAGCCCCTGGGTTATAGGGATATATCTGTGGATCTGCACCATAAGGCACAGCTAATTGCCCAAGAAATTGCCCAGACAGATGAATTTAAATCAAACCATCATTGATCGTCTGTGTCTCCAGAATCTTTGACCTTGCTGCTGGCCAGAGCTATGTAGTCAGTGGTCTCTGGGTGGAATTCCCAGGCTGCATCCCAGTCCTGAATACATGCTGCCTCCCACCTTCCTGCAGTATGACCTGCGTCTCTGGGCCTTCATGAGATAGGAGTTGTGTTGAGCCATCACCACTTCTTCGCAGGAAAACAAAATGCAGATCCACCTGGCTCAGTCCCACTTGGACAGACA
>NW_009732291.1:81241-123675 GCF_000703405.1 Apaloderma vittatum | reverse complement strand
CCTGCTGAGCATCCTTCAGGGAAATTATGCTGGGTCTCTGTTACAATAATAAATAAATAAAAAAAACACCCTGTCCCCACCACCTGCACACAAACTCTGAGTAACACTAGTACAGGCATTTTCTTCTGTGGAAACTGTGAGTTTGCCTTAACTTTCTGTCTGTCAAGACCTGATGATCTCAGAGGTTTTTTCCAGACTCAACAATTCTGTGATTCTGTGCTTCTGTGTGAATCAGCTCAAATATAATTACTTTAAGTCATGTCTACATGCAGAAGTGATTCAGTTTTAAAGTGTTACCACCTGTAAACATACACTTGCTTTGGTAAGTTGTAAACCTACCTCAGGGATAAAGTACAGTTGGGAACTATCATTATCTTGGTTGTATCTGCTAATACATCTTTCCTAAAACTCATTTCAACAAATGGAACTGCTCTGAGAAGTTTTACACAATCTTTTTCATGTAAAAGAATGATTAAGTGGCCAAAAGATGCATCCCTCCTTTTTTCTTTAGAGATGAACTTCCCTGTGTAGCCACGTAGGCAAGAGCTCTCATGGCCCACAGAACATCAGTTGTATGGGACAGTTTATGGAGGGGTGGGGGGGTAGCGGGATGTAAGTGACTTCCAGAATTAGTGGAACTTTAGCTAGTCCAAAAAACCACCAAAAAAATCCTTCTACCTTCTGTTTCTCACTGCAAACTGCACAGCCTAGCAGCTTTAGACATCCCAATGACATTCAAGAAAAGTTAATTATGTTAGTTAAAATACAGGTTTGAGAGAGAATTTCACTAAAGATTCATGTTGCACATTGATGTTTTTTCCTTGTCACTGGTAATAACACTTCATTTTTTTTAGGAGCTTTTTCTGTATCCAAAAGAAAACAGGTCAGATCATAGTAAAAATTTTTTCTAAATTAATTGTAGAAAAATCTATGCACCATAGACTTTTTCCCTCCCTCTGCCCAGGAAGGGATTTTTTTTTCTCATTCACTAGCTCATCATAGAAGGATATATTTGTTCATGAGATACAAGCTCATCATAGAATGGCCTAGGCTGGAAGGGACCTTAGAGATCATTTAATCCAACCTCCCTGTGGTGGGCAGGGATGCCTCTCAGCTAGATCAGGCAACACATGGGGACCGAACGGGGATTGAACCTGCGACCTTGGTGTTCCTGTCATCATTCTGAAGCAGATCAGTACTATGAATAACATTGCAAATTTTCTTTCCTATATAAAAGCTCAGGAACTATATCGCCTTAATATAAATTGTATTGCATTAGAATAATGGTTAGTGACTGTAGGACAGTATTGACACAAATATTTCCTACCCACTCAGTGAATGGAAAATCATCAAGATGTGAGACCTAAAGAGTTGGGGAGACAGTCATGAGCTCTAAGACTTGATTGGACTCAAGAGCCAATATCTGTAATCCAAGTGATCACATTCCAAGTTACAAGGTGATCCTGAAAAGAAACATTTATTTCAGGAAAACTCTGCTTTAGGCTGTAAAAGCAAGGAATAGGTCAAGGAAAATACCATATATGTTGGCAAATAGTCATGAAACGTGTACAAGTATGCACTGGCTTTGCTCTGCAAACTTTCCAAGTACCTGATGCTTCTAGGAATGTATTATTAAGTTATAAATATGTATTTAACAAACAGAATAAGTACTTGAGGATGTTGGTCAAGTAAGGAAATATCCAAGACAGCATAGCCAAAAGGAAAGTGCTTACCTGTTGTACAGTAACAGATGTGTGCAGGATTCAAAATGTACCATTGAGGTAACACGATACCATGCAGCATACGACCAGCAAAACCGTAGACTTACGCTGCTGCTGATCTGCGTGAAAACATACTTAGCAAAGTTCTATAACATTAAATAAAGGTAATTTTGGATTATAAGTCACGGGACCAATTCGACATTTTCCATTCCAAGAATGTACAAAATTGGAAAATAAAATGTCTGTCTAAATAATAATAATTAATTTAATTGATTTTTTTCTCTTGTGGAATATTGCAGTAGGAATACAAAATATTTTTTACTGTTTCATTTTTATGTCTCAATACTATCATTCCATGCATAAGATTTTTGTACTCAAATCATGGGATTTTATGGGGAAAATTTCAGACTAATAATATAGAGTGAGCACAATAAAATACAATTCTCCCTAACTGAAGACTAACTCTTGTTTTAGGTGAATTTTGAAAATCGTATCAAAAGCACAAGGAACAAAGGAAGGGAAGGCGCATTCTCCATTAACAAATCTAGTCTCTCACAAAATGTACAAACACATTTCTTAAGTGCTTGTAATTGCAAGGTAATATTTTGTTCAGTTACAGAAAAAAAATACTGATGAGTCCCAAGGTCTAGCTAGAACATTGTGGCTTTGGAGGAGCATGAGGCTTAAAATTTTAATAAGATAGTTGGGAATTTCGTATTACAGAACTTATAGGCTCAGTGGCTCAGGAGTCATCAGTTCACAGGACCTATCATAGGATAGGCATATCCTATCCACGGGGAAGAATTTAGTAAAGCCACGTAAAGAAGCAAAAAAGAATATTTTTCAGATCTTGAACTGGAAAGAAATCATGCCGGTAAAGGACAAATTTTCAGAAAAGGTATCACTAATTTGGCAGAAAAAGTTAATTTTTAAAACAACATTGGGGCAATCCCGCTTTAGAAATTTATGTCGTAAAAAAATCAAGCAAAGACAGCTTTTTCTTATTGTACTATGGAGTGTCCTTGCAGTTGAAGGGAGACGTGATGGGCTTTCTGAGAAAAGTCATAGCTACTGCTTCTAACAATTCTTTCTTCTTACCTCCAACTCTTTTTTTTTTGTCCTAAAAGTTTCTCCAGGGTTCAGGCAGCCAAAAGATAATGACAGTGAAAGAGCTTTCTTGTGCTGAGGAAGCCATGGTGGATGTGCTCTAGCCACTGTCCTCAACCTGTTCATATGGCTTTCCTCACCACAGGAGAGGAAGGTCAATTTTTATAGTTCTACTAAATAACTTCTGTATGGCCAGGACCTCTCTTTAGTGGCATGAGAGAAGGGAGAGCTCTGGCAGCAGCTCTCACCACTTTCCCTGTGGAAAAGGACATACATGGGGATGCCTTAACAATGCCAGGAAACTAAAGGAAATGATTCAATTTAAATAGGGGGCCGGTTAGCTCAGTGGTTTGAGCACGGTGCTGACAACAAGGACCAACACCGAAGTCGCGGGTTTGATTCCCGCTCGGTCCCCATGTGTTGCCTGGTCTAGTAGAGAGGTGGCGTCCCTGCCCATAACAGGGAGGTTGGACTAGATGATCTCTAAGGTCCCTTCCAGCCTAGGCCATTCTATGATTCTATGAATATCAACAGCTGTACCAGGTCAGAGATGGTGATGCTTCTGCTTGCTCT
This sequence comes from Apaloderma vittatum, assembly GCF_000703405.1. NCBI lineage: Eukaryota > Metazoa > Chordata > Aves > Trogoniformes > Trogonidae > Apaloderma > Apaloderma vittatum. Next base: position 120,274 of record NW_009732291.1, on the reverse strand, counting down.
CTTATCCTCCCTTTCCTGAAAGACTACCTGAAAATAACAGTTCTCCTGTAGTCCCACCCAGTGAGATGAGGGAACAGGAACTGCAAAGCTGAAATTATTGTTGAATTTAGGATTTCTAAAGGCAATACTGAAGATCTGACTTTTATTGGCATTTGACATATGTGTGATTTAGTCTCTGTGTTATGGTAATTAAGTGCCTTAACAGCCAGAGCAACAATGGATACCAAAACCTCAGTGCTTTTCTGTGGTGGTCCTGTGAACTGATGACTCCTGAGCCACTGACAAACAGGAGACTTCAATCAGGTTACCTGAAAGGGTGCCTGTAAGAATGATAAATTAAGGTAATTAGTCACTGTTCTTGCAGTCTGCCTGGTCTGCAAAGTAGGAGACAGTCTGCTTCTCTTGCAGACAGGAAATCACAGCCCCACACAAATGGGGCTCTTAACGCATCATCTCCAAAATAAAACATCATCAGCACAACACTGAGAAAGGAATACAGGCACATGAAGACAACTTTTTTAACGCCTTAATCTTTTCTTTTTTTCATAAAAGCAGCCACAAAACTACTTTCAGGGCTGGCAGTTTAGGTATTTTTTTCTAAATAATACCTACCCATGCCTTTGATTTTTCTGTACAGCCTGCAGAGAGACAGTTGAAGCTGGAAATAGATCTGACTCGTTGGCTCAGATTGAGGAGTCTGAAAGAGTTCAGGAGTGTTTAGAGTGAGTTCTTTGCTGATAGTTATATTACAAAAGGACTTACAAAGACACTGCTGATATAAGACATGTATACCCACAGTAATGAGCTTATATATAAAGGAACATTTCCCGTAGATCAGGTTGCAAGTGAGAATTGTACATGCATTTCTATATATTTAAATTCCTACTAACTAGGAGGTGAGAGCAAGTAGTAACCACTCTGTTGAGCCAGCTGTCCCTTTATGGTTATCAAGCCATAAAATTCTCAGATGAGAAAGGGTGTCAGTATACTTAGAGACAGCAAATCATGCAGAGGCGTTGAAGAAGGTGAAGATTTACTGCAGACATATGCAACCGTGCATTAACTTCACTGGAAGTCATTGATTTTGCTGAAGGGGAAAGGATTTGCTTGTTTTACAGGCTGTAGTGTCTTACACATTTTCTGACGTAGATTTTCATAGCAGAAAATCTTCTTAAAAACAAGGTAAATATAATTGCACCTAGATCCTCACTAGACCAAAAAGGGGTAGTTAGAGGCTATCCCCTCACCTATGATTTTAATTTGTCTCAAGACAGCAGAATCTGAATAAATCCTGCACGTGGTGTTTTCCCCTCTGTCCCTGGAAGAGATGTTACTCTGGAAAGAGAGGACGCATTTGGTCAGAGTGGACAAAAGGCCATGAGTGGGCTGGCAGCTTTTCTCTGTCTCTATGAATTGCACCAGAATTTGACTGTCACCACAGCCAGTTTCTTACAAGGTCTCCCACACTGCTCTGTGCATGGGAGGTTCAGGGAAGTAAAGCTATTCCTTATCTTAAGTTAAAAACTTAGCACTGGAAATACCTGGAAAATGAACATATTAGGACAACAAAGTGCCTTGCTATCCATGTGCAACTGCCTTCCCAATACCCCGCGTGCATCTTGGAGGTGCAGGAGACCCACCTCGTAGGCTGCTCGCACAGCCATCCCAACAGGATAGCATGGGAGTGAACAGGAGGTGAAGATTTTGTCCAAGGACAGTTCTGGTTATGCGAAGAACCTGTCACGTGGAGCAGGCACCAGTTTTCAGGCCCATGGCAAGTACACCATCAATGCTTCTCCTAAACTCTGAGGAATGCAGGCATAAGTTCAATCTGATGGGGTTTTGAAACTTTGGCATCAGGAATCTCCACCTGTCCTATGTGAGGAGGTTTGAATACTCTTATGTAATCAGATAAAGACATTAATGTGCAGAGAGTCTGGGAGAGTCCATATTTATATAAGAGATTTATATATTATATATGCAGCTATGGCAAAGGCCATACTCTCTGTTAGTAACAGTGGAAGTCCTTGTGAATGCTCTGGAAGTCAGTGAATCTTCTTGCAGATTTGTGCAGGCCTGCCCCACTATGTTAATGTATTAAATTAAATATTGTTCTGTGCAGGAAAAGTATAATAAAAACTAGCCAAAAAGTTTTAGAAATGTATTTACTAGGCACAGAATAAGAACGAGTTGATATTTCATTTTGTGGGAAATGCGCTAAATGAAAAGATTTTGGCCATTATATTTTCTCCAGAGAATATGGTGTTTTGCTGAAATGAAAAAATATTTGCTAGGAAATGTTGAAACTCATTATGTTTAAATGGTATTTTTCTTGAGCAAATTGGAGACAATATGTTTTGTTTTGAACTAAAGGTCTGAATTGAAACATTTTGAATTGATGTTACACAAAACGTGGTTTTGATATAAATTTGAGATACGATATTTTTATTTAGGAAATGTATCAGCCTTGTGTCCACTTTCTCAGTGGACAAAATGGTCAGAAACCTAAATTGCTTAGCATTTTTCATACCATTATATATTTCAGCTGTTGGTTTTGGTCCAGGAGCAAAGAATGAGATACACGTTGTCCAGAGAGGTGGTGGAGGTTCCATACCTGGTGACATTCAAGGTAAGGATTGATGGGGCTCTGAGCAACCCGATGGGGCTCTGAGCAACCTGATGTGGATAAAGATGTCCCTGCTCTCTGCAGGATGTTGGATTAGATGACCCTTAGAAGTCATTCTATGATTCTATTATGATTCTATGATGAGTCTAAGATGCTATCATAGAATCTCTCTGATATCAAACAGAGAAATATATTGCAATTCACACACAGATAAAATTACTAACAAAGCTGTATGGAAAAAAAACAATAAAAATAGGTATCTCCTGGAGAGACATGCTGATGATATTTGTGCTTTATAGAATCGAGATTGCAGGAAATCCTCATAGTCTGGCCACAGTGTGCTGAGGCACAGAGGGAGCTGCATGTGTCCTACAGGAAAAGTATATTATTAAAATACAATTTATGTTACTTGTTTCTGTAAGTAATTGAGCATTTATCATGGAGCATTTATCTCTGTAGTCTGGATTTTCTCTCACAAGAAATGGTATAGAGTATGTTTGATTCCAAAAAACCCACTGTGTCCATTGCTTTTTCCTCTCAATATTGTTAGGTGAAAATAACATCCATGACACTTTTTTTTAATCTTTTTTTGCATTTCACTAATGCCACCTATTTTATTAAACCCTTTATGTAAAACCATATCAGTTGTACTGAGGGAAAATAACAGCCCCACCAATTTAACTATAGTCAAATCAAAACCATTTTCACAAATGACTGGCAGATTTTTGCATTTGGTTTACATGGTTGTGTATGTTTGTTTTTATTACTCTGTTGTTTTTAATGAGTAAATTTGTTTAGGCTACAGGGAACTTAAAATAATTGTAAATATTTTCTGTCTGGTTATTGAAAGAAGACCTTAAATACTTTTCAGAATGCATTGATGTAAAACAAGCTTAGCATTCTTTTTCCTTTTTTTTTCCTATAGGCTCCAACATACATGAATATCATATTTTTTTCCTAGATCCAGCCTCCAGGGCTTTTCTGCAGAAGCCCCAGATGAAGGCAAAGGGATATAGCTGGAAAAACTGGAAGCAACTCTAATTCATTCTAGCTTCCAACTCAGCCTGAACACAGGCACTCAGAGTTTATTTCAAAATATTCCCGAGACTACAAAGTTTCACAAGATTTCCAGCTGTTGTAAAGATGAAATTGTCTTGGCCTGGTCCTGGTTTCACATCTTGCAATGAATGTAGCTTCATAAGACTGAATCTAATTTATTTGCCACAATAAAATTATCACACACACAAAATCTGTCAGACCCAAGTTTTGAAATCCCTACTCAGATGTAATTAGGCAAAGGCCTGGCTTTAATTAGAAAAATATCACATACTCCCAATTCACCTACAGTTCTTCATACAGAACACAATTATGTTCTTCAGTGGAAATAAATTTTAGTCTTCTACCACAAATAAGAAAGCCCACCATGTGAAAGGTGATCTGTTGAAATGAAGAGCTCTTCAAATTATTTGAGTTCTAAACTAACACAAATACTCTTAATATTAGATTTTATGTAAGAAGTAAAATTTCTAGACTGTTTAACTGAGAGCATATGCCTGAGAATTCTTGTGGTTATACACCATATTTCTAATGCTTGTCCTATACATCAGGTTTCCCATTAATTTCATTGGAACCAGGGTTTCACTGGTAGTACCCTTTGTGGTACTTAATGGTTTCACTAGGTTCACTTCCCAGTTTTGCAGCTAAATCATATTCATTCATAACAAATGTAACAAAAATCTCAAGCCTCATTTTTTTGCTAATATTTATCAACCATGTCCACAAAAATGATCTCATTGAGATTAATTCAACTGCTCAAAGGAGCAAAAATTGTGCCTCCTGATTTGTATCAGATGTGCAGAAGATGGTCTCAGCATTTCATCACTCTTGTAATTTAATAAAAATTTCTATATGCTGAAGAGGAAATGCTGAATGCAAGAGATTCTTCTGCCAGACTGGTGAAAGCTTGGAGCAAGTGTGTGGATTTAGACTGAAGAAAAACACGGGCGCTTGTGCCATGCTTCAGTTCCTCTGGTATGTGCAAGGAACCATAATTACAAACACAGGAATGTCTGCCGTGTACTTGCCCACATAGCGCTGCTGTAGCTCTGCCAGAGCAGGCAGTAAATATATCACTGTAGAGCTACAGTAGAGATAATATGAAAACAAATATTGTGCATAATTTCAGGCCCTTCTGCAGGGCAGTCATGTTCAGTGGCCCATACAAAGTCATTTTCCCCAAATTCAAGCTAATTTGGACACAATGGGTTTGCGAATTTAATTTAAACACTAACATTACCCCGTTTTTCATTTGCTGAGGAGTGATTAAATGAAGGGAGGAACAAAAAAGAACAGAGAATATTACATAAATAAAATACATGAAATTAAAATAAATTAGGCCTTGAGTCAGCTTCATTTGACTGAAAAGTGTGTTTTTAATAGACCTAAGCTATATCACAAGAGAAATGAGCTGGAGAGTCATTGCATTATTAAACAGCCACTGTAGAAGAAGAGCTCACCAATTTGCATGATCTCACCTGTGTTTTTCTGAAGATTAGAAAAATGTTATTCTATCGCAAAATCATGGCATACGCTTCCTCTTAGTTAGAAATCCATCTTTTTCACTGGAAGTGAATTACCATGAATAATGAACAGCACAAGATGTTGGCAAATCTGGAGTTGGTGAGAAGATGAACAGTTTGTAAAATCTTTCTAGCCTTTTGAAATTATGAAGAAATATATAAAAATTCTCCAATATAAAACTCTAAGACACTTGACTTACCTTAAGATTCAACTTTCACACATGCATAAATTAATATTTAGAATATTTACTAATGCAAAACAAAATGAGAAAACTACTGAATAATTGCAGATGTCCCTCAAAATACATGAACGTATTCATATTGTGATACCCCACCTCGACTACTGCGCTCAGTTTTGGTGCCCCCACCATAAGAGGGATGTGGATCTGTTGGAGCCTGTTCAGAGGAGGGCCACAAAGATGATCCAGGGGCTGGAGCACCTCTGCTATGAGGACAGGCTGTGGGAGCTGGGATTGTTCAGTCTGGAAAAGAGAAGACTTCGGGGAGACCTAATAGCTGCCTTCCAATACCTGAAGGGAACCTACAGGAAGGCTGGGGAGGGACTCTTTACAAGAGTGTCCACTGATAGGACAAGGGGAAATGGGTTTAAGTTGAAGGAGAATAGATTTAGATTAGACCTTAGGAAGAAATTCTTCAGTATGAGGGAGGCAAGACTTTGGAATAAATTGCCCAGAGACACTGTGGCTGCCCCCTCCCTGGAGGTGTTCAAGGCCAAGTTGGATGGAGCCTTGAGTAGCCTGATCTAGTTGAGAGGCGTCCCTGCCCACAACAGGGAGGTTGGACTAGATGATCTCCAAGGTCCATTCCAGCCTACGCCATTCTATGATTCTATGATTCTATGATATGCAGATTTTTATATTATCACTGCTACAGTATCTAGGTTCAAAAAGACTATCCAGAAATGGCTAAGGGGGAGAAGTCTTTCTCTTTTCACAAGATTATTAGGTACTAATTTGCAGTTTATGATACCCTCAATACTGACGCTGATTTCTGTAGTATGTGAGATATTCAAAAAATGACTGAAAAATTTGCACATATGTGATCTGTACAGGTGTTGCAGGTAGTGAACTGTCTCCTGTAGGAAACCATATAGGACTATTTACCGCTGCAGCCAAACTCTGCTGTGACTGGAAAAATCAAAAACTTTTATGCAGAAGTGTGAACCTTTACGTGCCTTGTACTGAAAATGTAACATGGTGAACGCATCTCTGAAATCATCCTGCAGTCAATTCTTCTCCAAATTCATAAAACTGAGATTTAAGGTTTGTTGCACTTGTCAGTTTGGTGGCCGTTTCTCAGCTTCTCTACATAGTTACTGAACAGAGCACTATCTACCCAAATTATTTAAATGTGGGTTTTTTTGAGGTATTACAGATAAGATGCCAGATGTAAGCAGGTCTGCAAAAATGAGTCAAGCGCTACTGTAGGGCTTTCTGTGAATCTGCCAATGCTGTGCAACAGGCGCTGGCGGTGGCAGGGTGGGGATGCGGCAGGGTGGGGTCTGCTGGAGGATCTCCAGTTATGCAGCATCACCTGCTCGGGGGCAGTGGGGGACATGCAGCCCCCCTTGGGTTCTGGCAGCCCCACAGCAGCTGCAACAGACCAATGTGGGGATGGAGGGGAGACACTTCCCCAGGGAGGAAGACCCCAATCACACCAGCTGCCCACTTGGCCGGTGCTGCCAAAGAGCTGAAACATGGCCTGAAATCAATCTTCTTTCCAATATTGTTATTTAGTTTTCCATTCAAAGCATATTGCTGAGCAGACGGAAGAATATACACCGAGATCCAGATTTTCAAATAGTTCAGGATCTGCTGTTGAGCCCAGATTTTTCTGAAGCTCATGTTTAGACAATTTTCATAAAAGCTCAAAAGATCATACAACCCTGCCATACCACATTTGCAGCTGGACTATCATAGGAACTCGGTGTACAACACAACATCCTTCATGGGAGATAAGAATGGAAACCGCTTCATTGAAAAGCATCCCACTGTGGATAGTGGGGTGGGAGAAGGGGGATGACATGCTGCATTCAAGAACTGTCCATTAAGCTATACATGTGCATGGTCTGTGAAGTGCTGCCTGCAGGAGCGATACCGTTTTAAATAAGCATCAGACCTTCTGCACGTTTACTGTACAAATAGCATGTGCACATGTGCAGTAGGTCTAATGTGACATAGAAGTATTGGATTTACTGTGCACATGCTGCAAAGCTCATCTCTGCACACAGAGTGGAAATATTTGGCATTTGGGGAGCAGAACTTGGAGACACAAGAACTGAGGCTCGAAGGCAAGAAGTCTGGAAGAAAAGCAAAGGCAAAACTGGGGACACACAGCCCTCGTGTGACAAATCTTTCCATGACCCAAGCAGCAAAAAATATCCACTGGAAAACTGAATACTGGATGGTAAGTACTCTGCCTGCTTCTAACTATCAACTGTGTAACATCAGGTCAGTCATTCTAACACAGGAGATTGTCAGAAGCTTTTAGAAGGAAATACAACACCGTAATAGCACCTCCCATACTGAAGGATATATCACTACAGCAATGATTAAACATTCCTGGGGTTGACAGTGACAGTTGACAATTCTGTTGAAACTAACCCCAATTGTCTTCATGGCACAGACATGTCTGTTCACACTGGAAATGGCTTTTCCGTTTCCTTCTTCTCTTATTTGGCAAAAATCATTTTTTTAGCATACTTTTCAAGTTTGAGATAATTAGAACATTGATCCTGAAATCTGAGCAATCGTGGGGCAGCTACAAGGCTGTAGTTTGTGCAGGGCCTTGTTGGGTCTCAGGCTCCATACCCCCATATCTGATTGGAGATTTGGAACCTTTTGTTACTTGTTCACACAGGAACAGTCTGCTGGGGAAAATCGTAGCAAGCACTAGCAAATACTTGTATGTCTTACAAGAAGGGGAAGACTCCCATTTTTATCAACTGCATTTCCGGATTGTAACGCTCTGCCAGATATACAGTATGCCAGAGAAATCTAGAAGTTTGACTTCCAGGAGAATTATTGTACCCTCTGTAGCTGCATTTTGAACTGAGAATCATTTGCATTGTGCTCCAAGATACTGTAATTCAAGAAAGAAAGAGAACCCAGGAGATCACACAGAGAAATCATCCAGTTTACAAGTCATGTTTGCTTCCCAAAGTCTGTTTGTTTTCCTTTATAAATTCATTAACTGTGTTAAACTAATATGTAATCTATGTAAAAAAGCACACCACATGTTCGCTTACGGTTCGTTTTTTTTTTCAGAGGATAGTCTTTCTACAAGTTGTTGTTTTATTCATAAGCATATGATCTCATAAATACTGTGTAATTTTTGGTCTATTGTCTTTAACAATCCGACAACTTTGTCAAAACAGTTCGAGCCTGGTACATCAAGGGTTAACTGATTCCTATAGCTCACATGACAGGGTGTGTGCTGAAAAGGCCAAGCAAGTCCGAGTACATTTATTTTGGCTTTGGTTCTGCAGACTAATAAAGTGAGTTCAGAGGTGAAGGTCAAGGTCAGGAAACATCCTGACCAGTTTGTCCTTTGGGTGATGAGTTTGCAACAGAGATACAATCCCGCTCAATCAAATCAGATCCATACTTAGGAATTTAGAACAAATTGTAACTGCAAGCTCATAAAATGTCTACCCCAAAATAAATGTGATTCGGTTTTCAGCTGGTAAATCTCAGGGATAAAAACAATGCACAAACTGAAACATAAGAGTAAATTCTGCCTTCATGACAGAGTTGTTTGTTTTTCAGATGGAAATTTAACAAAACATGAGAGGTTATGTAAAACAAAAGCTTCTACAAGTCATCTAGCTCAGAGCTGTTATTTTTGTGCCTGTGGCAACCCCACCAAAGGGAAATTTTCCATTAATTAAGTAGCTGTTGGAGTCAACTCTTCTTTTTAAGATAATCTTTATACAATTTCTATTCATCTAACATCCTACATGCAAACTATTCACAGAAAACTTTGTCTTAAGTACTATGGAAGCACCTAGGAAAGCAGAATCGGGAAATCTAGGATAGATTTCGGGGTTTGTTTGAAAACAGAAAACCTCTGCTGGAGGTTGCACTGTGGTGACATGGGGAGAGTCTCTGTGAGTGGTTGTTCAGCAGCCCAGGCTCTGGACTGATTAAGTAGCTTTGAATATCCCAAAATTTAGAGAAATTGTACTTCTCTTTTTAATTGAAAACTGTATGTCCTACAAGGCAGACATATTTTTCAAAAACATGTTTCTTTTTGTGTGGGAAAATGTTGATATTAGAAAAGCTTCAGTCAATTAGCAAGGGCGTAACAAGAGTGATTCAGGGCTTGCAACATCTCATCAGTTGAATTGCTTCAAAACCAGAAGCTGAGCCAGCTTGTCACAAGATACCAAGTCTCTGCATCCTGCTACTCAGATTCCAAACAGGTTGTAAAATATTTTGGGTTTGGTGAGGCTGCAGCTAGTGTTTCCAATACAAAGCTTGTTATCCGTGCAGTTCTGATGCCCCTGGAGTCCCCTGATTTATTTCACTAAGTAGCAGCTATCCCAAGATGTAGCTTTAAGTCCGGAGAGAGACCTGAAACAGGGACACTCCCTAAATGCAGCTTTGTGGGTCTCCCTGATCTAAGGTGAGCAGCAAAACATCAGGCTATGATGGGTGGGGTTTGCTGGAGGTGCTAGTGCCCTTCTGAGAAGAACAGGAGCTATTTTGTGTGCCCAGCATGAGCCACTACCACAAAGGCTCTCAGCCCTGCCTCAAAAACCAGAGCTGCCCTGAAGCCGGGCTTGCCACACCAGGGATTGTTATTAACCCTCTGGTGCCAGAAGCCACAGATGAAGCGCACTGAACTTGTGCAAGGCTTGAATCCTTCTTCGCACACCTGCAAAGTGCCCTGGCTTCAAGTCCTGGTTGACACAAATGACAGAATCACAGGATCACAGGATCACAGGATCACAGGATCACCGAATCACAGAATCACAGAATCAGAGAATGTCAGGGGTTGGAAGGGACCTCAAAAGATCATCTAGTCCAGCCCTCCTGCCAGAGCAGGATCACTTACAGTTGGTCACACAGGAACGCGTCTGGGCGGGTTTTGAATGTCTCCAGAGAAGGAGACTCCACAACCTCCCTGGGCAGCCTGTGCCAGTGCTCTGTCACCCTCACAGTGAAAAAGTTTTTCCTAATATTTTTGTGGAATCAAAGCCATCCAGTTTTTCGGATGAGGGCATGAGTGAGGCTCGGGATATGAGGCAGACTCCCGCAGTTATTTTATTTCACGTTTCCACGCCTCTGTGACTGTCTTTGTACTTTTGCAAATCCCCTCTGAAAATGTGTCCTTCTCCTCTGAGTCTCTAAATGTTCTTTTCCTGGTATATCCTCTGCCAGATCTGCTCATTGACAACTTGGTTCTTACTCACAGTTATTTCTAGATGTCTGTGCCCTCTACCCACCTTCCCTGACCCTTAGTTGGAAGTGTGGTGCAAAGAAAATGCAATGAAGGTATTCAAGAAGTGTCCATTACCCTGACACCCACTTTCCTTCAAAACTCAACTCATATTCTTTCCTTTTGTTCACAAACCTAATTCAGAATAGCTGTTCAAAAAGGTCAAAAGAGAAACAAACAACTGGCCCACAAAATCCAACAGCTTAAATGAACTTTCCACCTTTCCACAGTAAAGCATTCATAAGCACCGTAGCTAGATACTCCTGTTATTAATGATTCACTAGCAGTGTATTCATTAGTAATAAGCACTAGTGTCATGTCAATAGTGCATCTAAATTGAGCTAATTACATTACTTGATGCCTCATATTTTATGCTCATAATTTATTCCCCCTGGGATAAAACCTTGGCTTTTCTCCAAAGTCAGCCAAACAGGGCTGGTAGTTTACTCTTCACTGGAACAGAGCAAAGCCCTTTCTATTCAGTGCTGCTCAGCACCCCCAGGTCTGCCCTGTGGCCTATAGTTTGTAGCAACTGTGACATTTCCCATTTGTTCTTGTGCACAGGGCTGTGAATGGTACTTCCACCTCACATTAGCTTTGTGCCCTGACTCCTTAGCCTGAACCTCTGTGGCAACTGGAAGCCACAGAATCTCACCCTCTGTGCAAGAGGGGCCACCAGTGACCACACACAGACATGCCATTCACCACAAACACCTCTGAGAAGGGACCAGTATTGTTCTTGCTCAGTATTTCCGTGTTGTTTTAATATTAATCTCTCTGTGAGTTGATGTGCCCTTAGGTTTCCAAACATTCAAAAGAACACAAAATCTTCTGAGGTATCGTTCTGCCTTAGGTTAATTCCAAGCCATATTCATGTTCTGAGTAAGTAAAATTAGATACAATTTCCAGAAGCAATGCCCTTTTCTAGGAAGCTTGAAGAAATTGTTCCCAGCAGGTGAAGTCTCCAAAACTTTTTCAAAATATTTTTCATTAAAAATAGGGACATGGCCCTTTGTGACTGTGGAAACTTGCCCTTTGGTGTTCTTTCCACCACCAAGTTGATGCATGTACCACAAAACATGCTACTAAGGAAGGAGTTTCTTGAACCCTCATAAGATATCCAGGTGTCTGCAGCACACAATACATGTTGGAGCCTCCAGGGTTCATTCCTCCAAGTATAGCTGAATTTCCAAGTGTCTAAGACTCATTCCATTGCCTTGGTGAACAATTTGTCCCTCACAGAATTTCTGGTAATTTAATATTAAATTAATTAGTGACTGGCATGTCCCTTTATCTTACTTTTTTCACTCTGTCCAGGTGTGGTTGCTTATGTTTTTGCATCCTCATCTGCTCACTGCACAACTTCAGTACCTTTACTAAGATAAAAGATGGGCAATAGAGACAGTCATACTAAGTTCGGGAACCTATCTTTAGTGAATAATTTATCCCAGACAATTACCCTGGACTTTTTCTGTAGTCAGTGGAAAAAGATACTTCCAGGCATATATTCAAATCACTTAATTTAGGTTCCTAAGGTGGCACATCAGAGGCAACCTTCCTATTTGCATTTGGGGTGGTGGTTTGCTTTCAAAGGAAAATTCAGAGAGCTTGCCTACACAAATACTTTTGGACATAGCTTATCTGCTCTCTTTTTACATTCCCTTGATAAATATGTCTTAAGTACAGTACCCTTTGCCTAATCTATTAAAAAAGAGTGTATTAATTGTATCAAAAATAATGAAATAATTTACTTGTATTTTTGAAAACGTGGTACACCACATCCCTCAGACAGAAATGCATACCCTAAAGATGGTAATATGACACAGCTGTGAGGATTTGAGGGCTAACCATGTAGCTGGGACATAACCTTTTGCATCCTCTGCTAGCATAACTTTTGAAAAGAGCTCCTGTAAAACACTCCACATAGACAGAGGACTATGTTTGTCCAAAGGCTCCATTCTCCCCACCTATCTCCTCGGATCGCCTCTTAACTACATGGCAAAGATATCTGTGCTATTAATCAGCTGCTCTGACTTATTGCACGTGCATCGAACTTTCACTAGTGAAATTCTCCTGGGGCTCTGAATGGGTCTTCACACTCTCCAGAATTAGCAGAAATTCTGTGAAGGACAAATTGTTCACCAAGGCAATGGAATGAGTCTTAGACACTTGGAAATTCAGCTATACTTGGAGGAATGAACCCTGGAGGCTCCAACATGTATTGTGTGCTGCAGACACCTGGATATCTTATGAGGGTTCAAGAAACCCCTTCTTTAGTAGCGGGTTTTGTGTTACACACATCAACTTCAGTGGTGGAAAGAACACCAAAGGGCAGGTGTCCACAGTTCCTGCCATCTACTGTGTGATGCTGAGGGTCACATTCTGGACCCCTAAAAACCAAGGGGATTTCAGTATTGTCTGCAGCAGGGCTGGAATTTCTCTGTGAGTGTCCTGTCCTATCGAGTTCTGCTTATTCAAGTGCTGGAAACAAAGAAACAAAGTCACTTAAAACACAGAAGATGTGCAGGACAGGTTAAAAAGAAAAAAAACATTCAGCAGGGAATCTATGGAAAAATCTGAATGAAGCCTTGACATGAAACAAATCCAGTCCCCACCCCTACAGAGTCTTGTATTACAGTTGTACTGACTGACATATAGCTGGCGAAGAGTTATGCTACTGTAAAAAACCTGTGATGTTAGTCTGACCATTCAAATACTCATGAAAATAATGCTAAAAAAATTTCAATGTAAATTTGACTACAAAACCAATATAATTAAATTAGCACTTGTTTTTACTTTAAAATACTGGCACCATGATAGAAGTGAATAAATTATTGGTTTGCCTTATTGAAAATAATGGGAAAATACAGTAATCCAGGGAATAAAAGCATATTGCTCTAGAGAAATATTTTTTCAATATAATTTTATTGTGTCTGTTTTGCTGTCAACTTTGTAACTTTTGAGACCTAATAATAAAAATATTTTGTTTGATTTATCCATTCTATCCATTAGATCATGAGTTTTGAGTTAACACTGCAAGGTCAGGGAAGTTTAGGAATCCAGTGGTCTCAAATGAATGTCAGTTAGCTAAAAGATGCTTGAGGAGAGTCTATTAATAATGAAAGCTCCAGACAAATGTATAATGCAAGCCTTCATCTTCAGATCACATCACAAAGTTCACATCCTCTTGAGAGTCATCTGACGAAGAGATGTTTTATTATAATGGAGAGAATACAATATAGAGTAACAGAAAGGAAAATCTATGTTGTGCATCCTAAAAGTGTAATTTTATGTGAGAACATAACTAGTGCTTTGTAAATAATAGCAAGAGACTTATGAAAAATGAGATAGTAAAGTCTTCGAAAGAAAGACCATTTTCTAACATGCATATTTAATATTTAAAAATTATAAAGTGTATAAAAATTCCAGGTAAACACTGTTGTATGTCTGGTGATAATCTAAATATAGAAAATAAAGTTTCATTATGACATAATATTTTTCTGAGGAAGCAACGAAACTGACTTCTAAGAGAGGCATAAATGTAAGTAAGTGCTCAATCACCAGTCTGTAATATGTTCAAATCAATTTATAAGCATTAGAAAATATTTCTTATCATTTTACTGTTTAGGAGAATGAAAATTGTATTTTCTGTATTTTATGTATGGAGTGTATCAGAGTCACAAAGCAAACTAATAGGACAGTAGCATTAAAGTACAGGATTTATTTGTTCCTAAGTCAACACTCATACAGTTAGAAAGTTATTTTTTTTAGGATGAATAACAAGAGACATAGATAGACAGAAGTTACGATCGTGTTTTTTGTTTAACGGCATGGAGCTTCTCACTGTTCTCAAGAGATGTATAGGCAGCCCCTGTTTTCTAAGACCATGGATGGGTCATCTAACTGCTTGACAGAGTGAGGCAGCTCTGGCCACAGGTACGGAACAAGTTCAACCAAGTTCTGCTGTATACAGAGCCAGCTCCATGGTTCAAGGATGTGGCAACTATGATTTTACCTTCCCTCCCCACGAGCTGCTCATGTTTCATGTGCAGGGTGGATGACATGGGTGTGCAGTGTAGTCAGCACCCAAAGGCTCACCCAGGCTGCCAGGACATCTGAGCTCAGGGGCAATCAACACTAATGGAAACAGGCTTCGGCTGCCGTCGTTGGGATGGATTTACTGACGGATTTACATAGTGTGCATTAATGGGGGTGGGACCTTGGCACACAAGTCAGCTCACACTTTTTATGCATCCAGCTCAACATCTGGTGCTTATTTCCACCAGCTGCATCTGGTGTGTGGGTTTCAGGAGCAGGCTGAGGTGCTCGCCTGGTGGCCCAGGAAAATGTTCATCTTTTTAGCCATGGCCCAGCACCTGAGCTGGGTGGGACCATGTGCCTGTTTCTTGTGACCCAACGTGGCAGGGATAATTGCATGTGTGCTGTGTGAGAAAACTGCCCCTGTCCTGCCATACAGGGCAGCCATCCCACTTCTGCCTCCTCCCATCACCTCCCCAGGTCACTTTGCACTGTAGATCATGTCAGGTCTACATCGTTTTGCCAGTGACAAACCGAGCCAACATGATTTTATTTCTAGGTCCCCACTGATGGTTTAGTTGGATTTGTGATATCAAGGGGAGTATAAAGATCACTTTTGAAAACTCCTCTTGGGCTCAGCCCTTCGTTCGCATTTTTGTTTCTCTGTACCAACTTTCAAGAAGGCAGAGAAGCACTTTAGGTGAAGATCTGAGTATGTTCAAACACCAGGAACATATTGAGTCCATCCATTTGGGTATTTTTTTCAGAAAGACTGTGTTCATCAAAGTGAGTAATCTTAAGTTAGAATTATTTAAGTCTCACTGCAATTCTTATCCTGGGTTTATGAACCCACATGGCATTTTCTTGGGCAACTGTTAAAATTTTATTTTAGGTTAGTTACACCACTCTCCTATCATAGTAGCTTAGTATTTTTAAGACAGAGAAAGCCACGGATATATCTTTTAAGATAGTTAGCTATCCTAAGAGGTTTTAGCCCTGTACAGTAAAGGATACTGGGCGGCTGTATTTGTCAAAATGCGTGAAATGTCACTTTCTCAAGTCCCATGTGGTTTGTCTGCTGGCTGCTCTTTAAAGAAAGGCTTCTTTCCTGATTTTGGGAAATGAAAAGAGTTTCTCTCCTGGGGTTAGTAAGGGGCTCATGATATGTTTATGTCATAGGGATAAGAACAAAGCAAAGAACAAATGTTTTTAGCCTGGATCAAATGCCTGGGGAACGCCCAGGCTAGTGAGATATCCAACACTGCTTAGAAAGCTATATCTTTCCTTTTACCAACTTGGGGAAGAAGGCCAAGCATTTGTCATCTAGCTTTGTATGAGATTTTAAGATTTTTATCCTGTTAGTTATTAGAGCTGGTCTTAATGTGAACTTGTGAAATGGCAGTTCCTCTAGGCATGCCAATAGGGGAATGTACCTGTCATCTTATATCTGCTGTTACAGAAACCATGGTTTCTATAAAACCATAAATACAATATAACCATAATCCAAAGGCCTAGGTAGGTGCACAAAATCTAACACAGACTGACTACGTGAACAAGAGATTCGTGTAATATGCAGAACGATGAAGTTTTTCACAGCACATGGTAGTATATTTACTTCATTAAGAGTAGGTAATGTGTCAGCCATACCCCTGCACCTAATAAGTCCTGACAATCAAGTGGGTTACAGCTGTCAAAATACTGATAGTGCTTATAAAGAACTGATTTTCTTGTAGCATTTAATGTTGTGATGTTATAAGGAAACTAATTATATTGGCAACTCATAACATTTGGGAATCTATTTTACTCCTTCCCTACTTCATTTCAAAATTCTTGAGGATGTCACCTACTAATCCCTCATGTACACTTTGCATCTAATATCGTGCAGAAAGTACTAAAGGTTAAGTTATTTGCCAGTAGGACTGTGGAGAGACAGTTCTTTGTTCCAAATGCAGCATTTTTTCTGTATTTAATGTTCCTACTTGCAGACACTAAAGGTTTCAAATGTTATGCTTCAACTATGACTGCTCAGGGAGACCCCAGGAGCACTTCCATGGTCTAAATGTTTTGAGCTACATGTTGTAAATCCATTTCAGGAGAAGGCCTGAGCAGATATCAGCCTTCTTCCCATACCCTACTTCTCACAGGTGCTCAGCCCAGAAAGGACCTCCATCAACTGCCAATGTGTGCTCTGCTGTGAGTGCAGCCATCAGTGGGGCCCAGATTAAGGAACGGGCCACAGAGTGCCTCTTCCTCATAGACTAGATCAGCCTTTAAAACATCTTGAAACACAGGATTATAAAGACAACTGACTTTTTCCCCCTGAGGCAGAGATAAGACAATTCCGAACTCACTGAAGCATGCTGACAGGATGTTTACAAAGAAAAATGCATTGTGGGGGAACAATCTTTCGCATACCACCAAGGACATGTAATTTAAATTGTATAGGGAAATTCTTCATCACTTTTAATGGGAAAAAAAATTTGCTCACTTTTTTCCCCTTTGCTTGCTTTTTCCCCACTCATATTTTGACTTCTAGTTCAGAGAGAGAGAGACTGGATCTAGGAAACAAAAGGCACTGTTTACAAATAGCACTATGAAACCCACATAGACATTGGTACCAGATATGGATTTGTTGTCCATATTCCTCTAGCTGGTCTAAAAAGAATCCAGCCATTGATGACTAAATGATTAACATCAAGCTAAAGAAAATCCCAAATGTAAAAACTTTGCTGAAGATGCTTACTGAAACTCCCTTGCTGCGATTGCCTTTGGCTACATTACAGCCATTGCTTGTTTTGCAGAGCTTGAATGTCTGTAGTCTGAAAAATGGTGCTGACAGGAAAACTTAAATGCAACAAATATCATATAAAAAAGGGCTAGCTCTGTAATGGCTATTGTCTTGTTTCTACTGTGACTTGAAATGAGAAATGAGAAGGAGATTTAGGCTGGGGTTTAGTGAGAGATTTTTCACTTAAAAACATAATTAGGATATTGAAAAGTCTAACAAAAGATGAAGATTCAAACAGCATGGAGTTGAACAGCAGTGAGTGGAGAGCACTTTGGGGCATGGCTAATGAATAGCAGTCCAAAGAAAAAGGAGGGATTAGAAAGACCAATAGTTCTCTTCATACTAATTTCCCAAATTTCTCTATACTCTTTGGAAGAGGGATTATATTAATTAGGTTCTTGCAGCTACTTTTGAACTCTTATGTCATTATCTTGGCTAAGAAACACCTTGATTAAACATAATATGAGAAACATGGTATTACTGAGATTACTTTTTAGTCTATGGCTGCACGTGTGTACCTATGCTGAAGTCCTTAAGAAATGTTAAAAACTCAAAGTAATTGAACATCAATGTTTTCCTTAAATCATTAGAACTCTGCTTAAGTCCCTCTCATCCTGGCAGCAAACGTAGCTGATGCTGTGGACCAAATGCGCTCAAATTGAAGTTATATGGGTAAGAGCACAGCAGATATTTATGTGTAGTAAGATGCAGATATTTAGGTGCAGCAGAATGGTGCCAAAAGTCAGGAGGTCTCAATCTGTATTAATCTACTAGTAAGTGACTGTGCAGCGCCTCTGGCCTCTAGTAAGTGGCCGTGGTCTTCACTTCTCCTTCCTCCGTTCCTAAAAAATACACAAGCAAACAATAATAAATGAAAGAGAGAGCAAAATTGGTATGGAAAAGAGTCAAAGTCCCAAACATTTTTGGATTCTGGTCATCTTTGTCTGCAGCTTGATTTGCATCAGCTTTCTTAGGCCTTTGTGGCTATACCATGATCAGTCCCTAAGGGACTGCAGTAACCTTGCTTTGGAGTATGTCTGCATTGGCAGTAATCTGTTTCAGACCATCATGGGGGTTTCTTCAAACAGGATCTGATGCTTAACCGAAGATACAGTCCCATTTTAACCTCAAATACCAGTACTGAAATTTTAAAAACTCAGTGGAATTATTTTAAAAGTTCTTTATTACATTGGTGTAAAGGAAGCAATGATCAGACTAGAATATAAATCGTTGAGAATTGACTGATGCTCTTCTTTGCTGCTGTAACCGATGCAAGGAGTAGAATAAATCCTTTCCAGGATTGAAATGCAGCACTTTAAACGTTACTTGTATGAAGCATTTGTTTCTATACAAGATTAGTGGTTCACTTACAGAAGACTGTAGACACCATAAATGTTTAAATTTTGCAGTTAAAACTATTTTGTAAGCTAATGTCTAAATGCAACCTCTAATATTTCAGTTGCAGATATTCAAAGTCATTGAATAACCACTTTTATTTAGAAGGCAAAATACAGATGTAGGAGCCAAAATTCATTCACTCAGATTTTAGTATCTGTACTTGAGACTCCAATTCCTATCTAAGCCTTCTTTAGAAGAGAAAAAATATCTTAAAACCTGAGCCAAATCTGATTCATTTGGAATTTTCTTGCGCCTAGCACTATTAAAACATGGATGATAATTGGAATGGGAAACCAAAGTGGAGATTGTGAAAATGACTAAAAGTGGAGCATGAGAAATTAAGTATGAAGAAGAGAGTGAAAAGATGAAGACAAAGGAAATAAGATTAAGTAGGATAAGGTCTAGAAAAATCCTTTCTGGCCAGACCTATGGAAACTGAATGCATAGTGATTATCATTTTGTTTGTAGATTGTCTCTGAACCACTGCCAACATCAGATAATTTATCCGTGGCCAGAGTTTAGGAATGACTTACCTTTTTCCTTTGTGGAAGGAAAATCACTTTGCAAGACATTTTGTACAGTCTTTCATTGGATTGAGACTGTAGTTAAGGGTGACACCTGATAACAGCAGAAATGAGTTCTTGTGTTCTGGCCACAGCACAAAGAAATCAAAAGAATTAGCAGATATACATCTTCAGAAAGTCCCATTTTCAACACATACTCATGTAAACATAAAGGAACAACTCATGAAACCAGGATTCATGTCTGAGAGTGTACATGTAGTTTTTGAAGGATACCAGGAAGATTCGAGCAGGCAGAAGAAACCATAATGAGCAAAACAAGGAAATTAAAAACTGTGTTATGCAAAATGAATAGGAATAGAGGACTACTTTGACAGTCCCTTTGGCAAGAAATGGTGGACCACTGTAAACTGAAGAGTAAATCACGAGTTGCTTAAGCAGTAAGTGTGGGGGGTGTTAGATTTGTTGTGTTAGCAGTCCTTATCTTCCATCAGAAACTGAAAATCTTCCTCTGTCTGAGAGTGAGAAAAGTATCATGCCTCAGAGTAGGGATCAGAGTTGATTGAGATAACTTTATTTCAGGCATTTTATGACAACTTGGCAATGGGGTGCAAACAAAAGGAATCACAAGCCTCACAAGCTTTGCCATAAGGAATCACAGGGCAGGAAAATCTTGGGTCATGTGGAATTTGGGATAGGGATCTTGGAGAACACAGGTAGAAGCATACTCAGTGAGATGAGAACTAAAACTATGCATACTACATTCTTGCAGCTTTAGGGGATCTTCTGTGCCTCATTGTGAGAAGCTTCTCTTCTTTAGACATGAAGCCCCAGAGGCCTTTGACTCACTTGCAGCTTGGTTAATGACTTCCTTCTAAAATAGTAATGAACTCTAAATG
This sequence comes from Apaloderma vittatum, assembly GCF_000703405.1. Lineage (NCBI taxonomy): Eukaryota > Metazoa > Chordata > Aves > Trogoniformes > Trogonidae > Apaloderma > Apaloderma vittatum. Next base: position 99,962 of record NW_009732291.1, on the reverse strand, counting down.
GCAGGTGACCTTTTTTTGGCTAATGACAATGCAGTTTGTTCCAATTTGACTTGTGCTGTAGTACTTCTCCCTGTGCCTGATCTCTTATGTCCAGATTGAGCATGATGTACCAGTATAGGGAAGCTGAAGTAGACAGCGCAAGCAAAAAAAAAGTGAAAATACTATTGCTTCAAACAAAACACTAAAACTGTCTTGGAGAACAGCCCAGGCTGTTCCAACTCCGCCTCTTCAGTCAGTGGAAACAGAGGCCAACAAAGAAAAAAAAAATTGAAATCGGTCTGTGCTCTTGGGCTTTGCATGACCATCATCCCCTCCATCACCCTGTACCCTCTTCACTCACAATTAATGTCAGATGAAGAGTTCTCTGAGAGCATCACCTACCTTGACCTTTGCCTTCAGCTCCCTCTGAACACAATATTAGAGCAGCCTGGCACAAAGTGCTTTTTATAGATGCAGCACTTTCACAGATGTATACAGTACATCAATTTTCCATAAATAACTGAAGACAGGAAACACTGATCTTAACTTCTTTCCCTCTCTATAGCACAACTTCAGTTGGATAAGTGAAAATGAGAGTCTTAAAACAATATCTTTGATACAGATGGTCAGGGGAGTGGGTTAGTAATACACACCATATTTTTTATTTAGTAGAGAAGTCCAGATTTTTTAATGTCCTGTTTCATATCTGAAGTGCTATGTGCACATGTCTGAACAACTTGTTTAAGTCTATACATCATGCTGTTTCATCACTTACTTAAACTCAGTGAAGTATTTCCCAGCCAGATTTTATTTTCAGATGTACTCAACCATCCATGTGAGGGGCAAAACAAAGGAAACATGTCTCTTGCCCTTCCTCCTTTCTGCTACAAAAAAAATAGTTTCATAACTTTGAAACCAAAATACCTTTGTTCTTGGTGCTGTTGTCATGAAATATATTCCCATGAAGTTTCTTTAACTCAAAGCTGAAATCTCAAGATGATTCTCATCTCCTAAATATGTGAACCAGAAAACTGAGAAAATAAAGATCTATCATAGCCAACAGAAGAAGTAACTTTAGGCTTGTTAAAAGTAATTGGGCAGGGATGCTAGACTGGCTTTGCAGAATTAATTTTTATAGGGAGACATTTTATGTCATTTGTGGACAATATCAATGTCCCCGGCACTCAGAGGCAGCCAGCTCGGCTAACAAACTGCAGCAGAGGGAAATCCCAGTGTGCCTTACAGATGCTTTGCCCTGCTTCAGCGCTCCCAAGGCTAGTGTCACCAGCTAACCAGGGATTTTTAAGTATTACTATGTCTAGATAAGGACTTTTCCAGTGTGTTCGAATCTCTAAGTGGTAGGCACATGCCTGGAAAACAGGCAGGATGCCTGGATTCTGCAATATCTTTTTGAAATTTTTACCACTTGACTATTTTTTCCAGCACAAGAAGGTTAAAAGGACGTGGTACAGCCTTTACCAAGCATACAGAAGTAAATAAAAGTAAGGAGGCCAAAAAAACTCCCAACAATCAGAAAAAGTCAGGAAGCAGTGCAAAAATTTGAGAAGAGGTTTGAGTGTTGTTCTAACAAAGTAGATTGAGGTTTTGGGGAGGAAACAAGATGTTGATGAGAACTCTTTTAAACTGTATTGTGCAAGCCAATGGTAGAGCATAGCACATATGCAAAAGGGCTAACCTAAATCAGGAGGTAACTTGTTATATCTTTATTTTGATAACAGTTACAAAAGTCACATCAATAGATGATATAAATAATAAAAATAACAGGTTTTCTCCTCTACATGTATAATACTGATCAGCCTTTCATGCCTTCATTTTACAACTACTGTGTTTCCAGTTTACCTTCCTGACAATCAAAACAGAAAGAGCACTTTGTAACATCTGCACACAATTTTTGTAGACACCAGTGATTCATAAACTTAATTTCAAAGACATACCCTACAAGTCTTCTTGTTCCACAGGATCACATGAGTTTCCCCACAGAAATTCTTGATTTGTTTCCAGAATTTATCTCACAATTTCTGTTGTCTCGAGAATGAAGTGGTTTTGTTACAGCTCAATCATTTTGAGCTATTAATTCAGCAAGCTCAAACAAATTCCTGAGCCAGAAAATGGTCCTTTAACCATTTTTGTTCAGATTTTGTTGTTGCTTTTTCTAAATACTTCTGAACTGGAAAAAAAAATTTAAAGAAAAAAACCAAAGAGAGAGAACAAATCTAATAATAATTCTAATACTGTATTTTGAAGCTTGTCCATATTGTTTCCATGGCAGATCCAGATAGATAAAAGATATACTAAGCTGAGGTGGCAACAAATGAAGAAAGAAAGTTTTAGCGTGTTGAGATAAATTGGAACAAAGTTTTTCCTAACTGTAACTGGAATGGGTAAATATGCAAATAATAAATTACAGAATCACAGAATCATTGCTGATCTTGGCAATGCGGTTACAAACCCATGTATTAAAACTCAGTCAGGGTTGAGACATATTCATAATGTAAAGCTGAAATGAATTACAAACTCTTTTACACATCATGCATGGAATTTTGTAATGTCTATTGATAAAAGCATTAGGTGAACCCTAAAACCATGTGGCTTGGTTGAAACAACCACTTTGCTGAAGTCAAACTGTGGAGAAGAGTTTGTCTGATCTATGCTGAAAGCGGTCATCCTTACCAAGGCATCAGAGTACCAGCTCGGAAGTAAATAAATGTGGAGGGAATTTTTAACAGCTAGCACTGCTGAGGGCTTGTAGTAGAATCTAGTTTATGCTCAGTGAGTAAATATTTCTTTAAAACCAGCAAAAGATAAAGAATGGGTCCGTGGTAGCCACATGTGTAATTCCAGTAATTGTTGGCTCTAGGGAAACGTTATGGGATAAGGAGAAATTGTGGACTCTGAGTTTTTATTGGAGCAGTTTCAGGCATTGCTGTGCATTTAAATGGAGTGCAATAAAAATATTTGAAAGCATGAGGAAAAGGAAACTGTTCTCCAAACACAACAGAGATGTAGGTTTTATTTGGTGGAGTAAGGAAAGATCAGGTACAAACATATAGACATCTTTATGGTTACTGGTTCGAAGAAGATTTTTATGGTATTAAACAAGTGTAACTATGCTTTCAACCAGGTGTGGGGTCTCACTCACAGTTCCAGTTATTTGAAGAAAAAAAAACAAATGAAGACCAGATCTGTTTGGCTTTTAAATAGTTCAGTGTATCTTAAAGATTCTACCTTTTGTCACCTGCGTGAGTTAGGCTGAGAAACAGCAGCCTCATCTACATTTTTTCAAACCTGTTCTTTAAGGTTCCTTTCAGCAGGTGAAAGTCATAGAATCACAGAATCACAGAATCACAGAATCACAGAACGTTAGGGGTTGGAAGGGACCTCGAAAGATCATCTAGTCCAGCCCTCCCACCAAAGCAGTATCAAAAAGATGTGGACAGGAATGTTTTCAGGGTGAGAGTTCTGGGTTTAGCTTGTGTGGTTCTCTTAGGACCTTTGTGAGATTGCTGGAGAAGTTATTTCTTGACATGTCTCCTGCTTACATGTGTCTGGCTGAGAATTTTGTGCTCACTGACCATTTCCAGTATGAACTGATGAACTCATAGATAGTTGCAATAAAATTAAGCGTGTCAATTGGAAACAGGATCCAAAGAAATGTGAGCTCTTTCAGAAAGAGGTCACCTACCTCAGATGCATGTTCAACGCAGAGGGAATTTCCACTGACGAGAAAATGTCAGAGGTATAGATCTGGTTAACTCCTCAGTCATGCTCAGACTTTTAAGTTTTACAGGGCTGTACAGAAGGTCTATTTCCATGTTACAAAAATTATTACATGGCTTGAGATAGAAGAGGAAAACAGAACTTTTCTCCCTAACTCTGTGGGGAACCTGTAGAAGTAAAAATTATTCTAAAATAGCCCTATGGTCACTCAAGCTGCGTTTGAAACTCAGTTCATATTTGATGCAGATGTGAAGGGATGCTGGAAATAAGAATACTGAAGAGTTAGATCAGTCAGTCTCTGATACACAAAAAATACTGAACTACCTGAAATATTAGTCCCATGCGGCTACCTGTAGGTTTATTTTTAATTTAGCTGTACTGGACAAAATTCTAGTCAAAATGAAACATATCTTTTTACAAGGAGTCTTCCTAAAAAGAAATCCCTTGTTTGTGGCTGGGATAAACTTATGCAGGTAGATCTGTAGGCTTAGGGAGACACATGCATTTTGTACAGGTGTCCTTGTGGGAGTGACATCTGCTAACACTGTACCCTCATAGAACAATGAACTGGCTACTCAGAGGGACTTGGTCCCCAGGGGTTTTGCATGTTCACAGTTCCTATTTCTGCTGCTAGCACAATGGAGAAGGGTGTTACTGGAACATAGCCCAGAGCAAAGAGATTGCTCAAACAGAGGATCTTGGTGTTAAAATTGTGTGTCTCTGGAATTTCAGTTGGCACTTGCCAACAACTTGGAACAGTTTAATCTTCAACTTAATATTGAAATGATTTTCAGTGAGAACATCTGGAATACAAAGATGTTATGTTGTTTAAATAAAGAGAAATCCCATAGAATTATAGGGAAAAGTATCACCTTATTATACAATGTGACAGGGTGGTCTCGTGAAGGAGTATTATGATGGGTGCAGGTGAATGAATGGGATATGTATAATGTGAAACATTACTACTTGCCTTGTTATGCCTTATTTTTTTTTACTATTATGTCTATATGTGGCTGCAACCTTTCTGCTCCCCAAACACTACATAGGCTATGTAAGAAAGAGCCAAATGTGTTGTGTGGGTTAGCCTTAAAAACAAAGGACAGTTGCTTGAATATCCTTGGAAGCCGACCTGAGGAAGCTAGAGCCATTTCCCAATTTCTGTGTTTGTGACAGAGACTTCTGAGAGAATGAACCAGTACTTAAGAACAGAGAAACGTGTGTGTTCATGGGGTGTCTTTTTTCTTCTTTTGTACAAGGGTATTTCTAAACTGTGGTGGAATAGTTGTTTTAATAATTCAGAAATGTTTCTTCATTCAGCCTGATGACATACCACATATGGTTGGAACGCAGAATTAAGATCATGTTGTTATTTTAAGTATTGGACATCTCAGGGTTGTGACCCAGAGGAAAGCTTCCGATGCACAGAACTGGTACGGGAAAAAACGTATCTTTGTTTCAGGGATCTTTGCTTCTTTGGCCATTATTTACACTGACAAAGAGGAATTGTCTATTTTTTTTACTTAAATTGCATAATTAGCTTTTCTAGCACTGCAGGATGGCTGGAGTTCAGGATTGTTTTGCTGCAAACTGGTGGTTTCTCCTCCACAGGACAATGGCAAACCGTAAGGAAGAGCTAAACATGGACAGGAAAAAAAAAAATGTCCCGTTTCAGGTCTTTTCCTATTGCAATTTGGGTGAAGAAATGCCAGATGATGTCATGCCCCGCAGGCTCACAGAAGGAAAAGTAGGTTAGTCGTACAGTGCTCCCATTTCTGTGTGAGATTTTATAATCATTGCCATGAAGCAAGCCAGCTTTCAGGTTCCCAAGAAGAGCTCAGGGGAGAGTGTGATATTTAAGCCTAGATGCCTTTTCTCATCTGGGTTTCCTGTCACAATGCCAGTGTCTGTGTGTGCAAAGTTCTGGCAGCCTGAAAGACTTTGATATATTTTTTCCCAGGCTTCAAAAGAAAAGGTAAACAATGGGCTTGTGACTCCAGGGCGAGCAGTAATAGCCGAGAGTTTACAAGATAGCTCATCTTCTTTATGTTTCTGGCATCACTTTAAATATTTTGCTGTGTAGAAGGGATCTGTGAAAGAAAAAGAAACTCATTTAGTGGTTTTTGAGGCTGCAGGTTTGATGCCTAGAGGTGATTTCTGGTCCACACAGGTTTTTTCCTCTTGCTACAGGTAAAACAGAGGGCAACTCTGCATCAAAGACTTAAAACATCTATTTAAAACTAAAAAGTAAAATCTAGCTTTCAGAAGATCCTTGAAAGATATTTGTATTTCTTCGACAATGCAAACAGTAACTAAGTAAAAAATTTAGCACAGGAAGGTGATCTGCTTAATACTGCCTTGGATATTTATTTTAAATGTTTTAGCTGCACTAACAGGTCAACCTTGAGTTCAATATGCATATACTCTGTTTGCTTATTTTTTGTTATAATACTGTTATATATTCTAGTAAACATAATCTTGGGGCTAGTGAGATTTACACATGAAAAGAGATTATAAAAAGTCATTCTTTACTGTTTAGTCTGGACAACCAATTATAAGGTCTGTAATTTTTCATCAACACTTCCTACAAGTAATCCAATAATCTGGGGATGTGAGGGTGACAGTTAACAATGTAGGCTGAAAAGGGAATAAAAATGAAGAGCAACAAGATGTTCTTACATACTTTTTCCAACACAAATGATTCTCTGTCCCTATGAAAAAAATTGCCGTTCAGGGCAAAGAAATGGAACCCTCAGAAAAATCTAAAGAAGCAAATCGAGGAAATACTGTAACAAAATACCAGGGAGAAGTACTGATAGGCAAGGGTATACACGACAGTTTCCAATTAGGAACTCAACATTTGGTTTACTGGAAACTGGCAGGAGCAGTCTGTTCTGTTCAAATTGGTCCATTGCACTTGTCACCACAGGAGCCTACCGAGCCATTAAAACTGCTGTAAGCACAAGTGTTGCTCTATAACAGTTATTGTTATGTATTTCTTCTTGTCATTTTTGTTACACTGAGTGTGAAATTGAATTTATTTAAGTATAAATATAATATAAATCCAATTCACTCTGACAAAATAGACTGGATGACATATAGCAATTTGAACTTTCTGTCTCTGTCTCTGCTCAGAGACATCTCTGTCTGTGCTTAGGGAGTGGAAATCAGGTTTCTAATCCAGCTGTGAGAGGGCTAAACTTGTACTAAGATGACTTTTGGAGATTCGATATCAGCCATAACAAATAATCAGTGCATTCATGAAAGCCACAGATCAAGATAGCAGAAAAAACTCTTTTAATAGAAAATCTTTCCCCTTTCCCTTCCCTTTTTGGTTTTTCCTTCCCCTTTCTCTTTCCTTTTCCCTTTCGTGTTTCTCCAAGTGTACAGTTTCCACAAGAATATATTGCCCCCCTAGAAAATGTTCTTAAGATTTAGAATTGCAGTCAAAGAGATATACTAGTGGCTTCAATATGTCGTGTCTGAATACCAGCAAAGTTTCAGTCTGTTCCTACTGGAAATATTTTAGCCCGTGGCACAGCTGATGTCATGTGTTGCAAAGACCAGTCCTCCCTTGGTTGCTCCAGTTGTGTTATAAATTTCATGTGTCCTTTTGCCTCCTCTTCTTACAAGGGTGATAGGCTTTATCTGGGTATTTATAATTATTGTAGAGATTGAAAACTTGTTGCATTTTACAATATTTTCACACTCCATCTTCATCCTTTTGTGGTGAAACACAGCACCCAGAAAATCCTCTGTGGCATCAAGAGTCTGAAGCCTCTCTGGCTGGATTAAACCCTGCTTTGCTCCAGGCTACTAACTTCTTTAATTCCTTGAGTTATATAGCCAGGGAACTCTTGTATTTCACTTGAGATGACTGCATAATACATTCCATTAAAATCATATTTCCATGTTCATTTTACTTAGTGCCATGCAAAGAAAAACACTGGCATGCAGCTAACTGATGATTTCATTTGTTTTCCTGAGTATTTATGTAGAATCCCCACCTCACGACAGACATTCAGGCAAGACAGTAGTGGACTGAAGCTAGTACCAAGGCCCTCAGTCCTACCATTATAACTCTGTATTTGCCAGCGTTTTTACATGAGCACACATTAAGTCCCAATGCAGTCAAAAAGTGTAAGACTGACTACATCAGCTTTGAAAATCCATGAGGAATTTGTCAGGGAGTAAAGGAAATTATACATTTCCCACAAAAGTGGTGCTGCATCTAATTTGTTATACAAGATTTGGGGATGCGGTAGTTGAGAGCCTTCCTAAATTAGAAAATCACCTGACGGGGCCACTAAGATGTGTGCAGTGGTTTTATTTTGTGTGCAGCCCGCTGAAGAAAATGGATCCCTTCTGCTCAAAATCTCATGCTCACAAAATTTCACATGTCAGTTTTAAGTGCAAAATGAGTCTCCTGAGATTCTGAGTTTTGAAATATTTGTGGAGATGTATCGGCACTTTCACACAGCTTTATCTCAACACTGTAAAATTCCCATGGTTTCTCCTAAATACTCTGTGACTGTGTAAAACCCTGAAACAGTTGGGAAGGATACAGATCAGCCTACTGTTGTAATTGGGAGAGCTCAGACTGCATCTGTTCTAAAAAAGTAAATAAATACACAAATGTCGTGGATCTGTTAGCCATTTTCCTCAGCTAAATATAGCACAGTGAGCCTGTCAGTCATTAACCTGAGGTTTCCTCAGCCTTTTTGGAAGACTCTCTTTCCTTCAAAGGATTTTTTAGTGCCTCTTAAGTAACAATCTCTCAGGCTTTTGTTTTACTGTCTAGTCCTGCTATTACTAAAAACGAGTTTAATCGGCAGCTAAGTCCCTTCTGCTTCTCTCTCCTTGAGTTTTATGCATCAAAGAGCATGCTGCACCAGGGGTAAAGGTCACTTTCACAGACACATTTCCTCATCTATCTCCAACTGTTTCTACTCTTTCAGAGAGCTGTGAGTTCCCTCGTACCAGCTCCATTTTCGTGACTAAGTTCAAAAACAGTAAATAGAGATAGTTTAAAAGAGAAGCTCCCTCCATCTGGCTCTTTTGCAAGTTTTTGTAGATAGGTGATTGTATTCCTTTTTCTTCAGCTTCTTCTCTTTACTTGAAATGTGGTGTGTGCTACTCTAAAGGCTGCCACATTCAGAACCCCAATGATGCAGACACTGAACAAACCTTAATGTTGTTTTTGTAGTTGAAGTTTTACCTTCTCTGGACACCAAGACAAGGAGGAGAGAGAAGAGAGTGAGGCCATCTGGGAGCATCTGGCTAACCTCTGTCATTTCAGTGGGACACCCTTTTACCCTTTTCCTATACAGTCTGGCATTTACCTATATTTCTAAGAGGTATGTCCTTGAAATGGCCACTTGGTACAGAACAGAAGAGTTTTTAACTTACTAAAATTCCCTAACCATACCTCTCTATATCCTGTCTACCAAAACTTACCATCTTTTCCACTGAATACTCCAGAAGGGCTTGATAAGAGTTCCATTTATTTAATTGTTTTTTTTTTTAAAAAAAAAAGATGTTCCAATAGTTTTAGTAAGACATATTATTCTCTCATTAGTCACAAAAAAAAATCTAAAGCAACAAAAAAATCAAAGTCAACGAAAGCAAACAGCAGTTTGCTAGCCCTTCAATAACCAGCATTGCTTCTGACTAAAATGTTATTCACTACAAGTTGTAAGTCCATCTTCGAATATTAAACTTATTTTGGAGGTTTTTTGCAATCCAAGTTTTTTTCAGACATCTCTAGTTCTTCATTAAATGAGCAAAAAGCAGAAGCCAAAACAATTCCAGCATGACTTTTTCTTTCCTATTTCAATTACCTCCTTAGAGAGTATTCTGGTTTTCATTTTCCATGTGTATGTCAGCTTGACAGCTTGCAGATATACATATACAATTGCAGATATATATATATGATATACATCCTCTCTATTTTAAAGACATGGTATCATTTCCCCCTCCTTTTATTGACAGACTTGTCATTGATTCCGATGTTCATAAAAGTAATGATGACAGATAGATGTCTGTAACTGAACAACCCACAGTGGAGTTCACTTGTTCTAGTAGGTGTTTCTTTTTTGCTTTTTTTTCTAAGTACTTTGTTTCCCTTTCTCCAGAGCAAGTGTATTTAGGGATTTATGGATTATTTTCGCTGACCAGATGTCAGAAGAAAAATACACAATTTTTCTGGGCAGCAGCATTTCCTATCAGCTTTTTTCTCCCTTTTGCATAGGTTCACATTTATTTGGCGTTGGTGAAATTAAGTAGTTTGATTCTAACTGAACTTATATTTTGTCTATTTAAAAGTATTCTGCCTTGTAAAGGAGGATACAGCTTGTTGACATCCTCGTAAGAGAGCTCATAACTGTCTCTGGCACCAGCCCATGTAATATGCTCACTGTTCCACAATAACTAGTTCTTTATTTATTTTCTCTGGATCCCCTTCATGATTTTCAAAGAATCTTTTATTTCCAGTTCTTAAATTAAGTTTTATGAAACACAAACGTGTACAAGGTACCGGTGAGGGCACGCTGGTTGTAGGAAGAGGAACAGCAATCACTGTGCTGCAGTGGGGAGGCTCTTGGTGAAAAAACTAGAGCTTTCTAAAACAAAACGCAAGTTGGCATCTTGTGGTCAGAAGAACTGAGGTTTGAAGCAGAACTTGGAGAGAAGTTTGTGTGCTTTTCCAGGAATTTGAGTCAAATATGCCACCTGGAGTGATTTCACCTGTCAGCACAGACAGTTCAGGGAAATACTGAGCCCTCTCTCTTCATCCCTGTTTTTCAACACAGAGCAAACCCAATCTAACAGCATAGAATTTGCTGTTCCCTCCACCCCCCGCCCCTTTCCTTTCCCCTGTTTTATTTGTCTAGCAGTTGCCAGCGGGGATCAGACAGTAGGAACAGTGCAGTCAGCACCTTTTTCTGGAGCACAAGGACTGGACCAGAATTTATTGGCTTCATTCGCCACGGGGAAGATCACTACGTCCAAAAAGAGCCTCTCCTGCAGGCTAGTGATGGTTTGCCACCAGCCCAGTCAGCCGGCTCCAACTGCACTTTTAAGCTTTGTTTCATGTCCCTCGGGCTGAGAAAAGCCTGCCTCTCCTGGAATGCTAACCATCCTTTCGGGGCCGGATGCCTCCGTTTCATTGGACAATAAATTAGACAGCTCAAGTCGCACTGGAAGTGACCGTTTCACCCAGCCTGAGGTGGGGATAAAAAGACGTGGCTGAGCTCACGGTTTAGCAGAACGGCCAAGAGTCGTATTTATCAAGCGGATCTCTATCCATCTTCTGGGTGGAAAACGGTAGCCGAACGACGCACACTTTATAAAGCTGGGGGGAGCGGGGAGGGGGCTGGGGAGGGAGGTTGGTGAGAACGGGAGGCGTGGGGGCTGCTTTTGTGGGGCAGCCTGCAGTGACACGGCAACCCAGACATATGGTGTCATTACTCAGCCGACACAAATTTGACACTTGGTGAATTTATTATATTTTGGTTTGCTCCTGGTGCCTGAAAGGCTTTGCAACTGTCTCTTCATAGGGCCTGTCACAGATGTTGATGTATTTTCCTCCTCCACAGCCAGGTTTTACTGTGGAAACTGATACAACTTCACGATAGAATTTCTGGATGAATTATTCACGCATTGCATGCTCTCTGCACATAGGGGGTTGGAAGAAATCCATCCTGTTCAATAAATGGTCTCTTTAATCCCCTTTAACACAGAATTTTCCCTGAGTTTAAACCATTTCTATTATCACCTTTGTGATCCTAATGTTTTGGATAACATATTTGAAGTTAATAGCTTTGTTAAATTTTTCACTATATTTCACCTTAATATGCAATTAAATTGTCCAGATGCAGTGATGAAACTGATACATCGAAGGGACAATAAACCATATGGGACAGATTCTCATCATTTTAACTTCTGGTAGCCCTTTTTTTTCTTTTCTTTTTTTTTTTTTCTTTTTTTTTTCTTTTTCTTTTCTTTTTTAATCCTGCATATAATTCCATGTCCAGTGATTTATAGGGTAATTCCTGAAATATCTCAATATTTGTTGTTGTAGACAGAATAGGCTGCTGCTAATGCCAGTACCATTTGCGGAGATGATTTTTTAATTGAAAAGAATTTTCAGGCTTGAGAGTAGAGAGTTGGATGAACTCATCACTGCACCCTGAGAGAAGATTGATGAAATGAAAACATATCTTACCCCCTTAATACCTGGAGAAGCAATAAGGATGCATCAAGTGACAATATAGAGCATGGTGTGTGGGTGTAAATTGCTTTAACATAACATGAAAATCTATCCAAAAATTAAAAATTGCATTTGCAGTTTTAAAAACTATTGAGGTGTTAGTAAAACTCCTGATTCCATTTTATTCCTGAATTCTAACTCCAGAAGCAAAGTTCAGATTCAGATTCCCTTGCTCCTGATCCCACATACAATAATCCGTATTACAGAAATAATCATGTTTAATGTAATATTAAATAGTTATACACCTATAGTAAAGTTTGGAAATCAAGTGGCTGCATGGATATTAATCTTATCCTGAACCAGTGCAAGTGACACTACTTTAGAAAGACACAACCAAGTGGAAGTAAATTGATATTCATTATCTCAAATACAAGAGTGCTATTTTTCTTTTAGTATAAAGTACACTACCTTGACAAGAATTGGTGACTTAAAGCTTAATATATATTTTCCTCAGATCACTATACTTTGTACATTATTACTACAGTGTATAACTCAGTAGTCAGTTGTTAAATTCATATTTTGGAAAATTGTCTTTCTCCACAAAATTCTGTATATTAAGAGCTCATCCTTCTGCCCTCATGGCATTACTCAAATATGGAGAATATTGAAACTATCTGGCCTCCACCCTAGCATTGTCTAGAAGGATTATTAATAACTGTTTATTATTAATAAGCATTTCCCAAAGTGTTTCAATTCACACAGTAACTTTCAGTGAAATACAGGAATTAAATTATGTTTCATGATTTTAGTATAGAACTTACAAGTTTTCTTAATTTTTACCCCAAACAATTGAAAATTATTCATAAAATTACTATATTTTAAAAATACATTAATTGACAAAATCATGTCTTTACTACGTCTTGCTTCCAAGAAATGAGAAACAGTACAGCAAAATACCTTCTGATAATTTGAAAAACAACCTTTTTTTTTTTTTTTCAACAGCTTGGAGCTTTCTCACTTTAAGTAGAGCAGGAGAATTTTTTCTGAAAACAGATCAAACTGAGCTGGATGGACACCATTACTGTTTCCCCATCTGAAACCCAAGCTCTAGTTTCTTCTCATCAGGACAGCAAGTCTAATCAAGTTAGCAAAGAAAAACAGAGCACAACTTTCCAGAAAATAAGTGCTGTTTGAGATTAGCAATGTCTCATCAATGGACCAAAAAAGTGGACCAAATACAGAATTTAAGTCTTTAACTTTGGTGGGTTTTTTTATGCTAATACACATACAAAATCTGGTTAACTGCCAATGATTTGGGTATAATCTTTGTAGATTCATTTCTGGAACAGGGAAATGAGATTGTAGGATATCAATTTCACCTTATCCCAAACATGTAGTGTCCTTACTATATTGCTTCTGCTAATGCAACAGTTATACTTTCTGTGTGATGTTTTTTCTGCTCTTCCCCTCTTTGAATGTGACCATAAGTTGCAGCAAGTGTTGAGGAAAGAAAGGAGGTGGGGGTTATTTAAAAGAAATGATAGTAGGAGAGACAGGAGCAGTAGTTCCTTTGTTCAGACTGGTTACAGCAATGAAGATGTATGACACAGTTATAATTTTAACAGAAAAGTTGTGCTTAGATACTTGGATATTAGGAAAAATTTCTTTACTGAAGGGGTTGTCAGCCATTGGAACAGGCCGCCCAGGGTGGTGGTTGAGTCACCATCCCTGGAGGTGTTTGAGAAAAGGGTAGATGTTAGAATCATAGAATTGCCAGGGTTGGAAGGGACCTTAGAGATCATCTAGTTCCAACCTCTTCTGCTGGCCACTCTTCTTCTGATGTAGCCTAGGATGTGAACGCTCTGGGCTGTGGGCATTTATTGCCAGCTCGTGTTCAGATTTTCAGCCACCAACGCCCCTAAGTCCTTCTCCTCAGGGCTGCCCTCAATCCACTCATTACCCAGACTATATTTGTGCTTGGGATTGCCCAGAGTCAGTTGCTCCATTATGAATAATGATTGATCTTATCTCAAATAGAAGTGATTACGCAGCCAGTAAAAATTATATAAATTTGAGGGTGTTTGCTCTTTCTTTCCGTTCTGAAAGCACTGGCCCAGTTGAGATTGCAATAGTAAAGCTGCGATAAGCTGCTGAATTTGCAGCGCCTTGCAGTGATTGGCAGTCCCAAAGTCTGTCTTTTCTAGGGTGGGCAATTTTCTAATTTAACCTGGTGCCATTTATTTTGCCCTTACGTACCACTTTGTTGGTACGTGCATATCTGAAGGTTAGCCCTCTGAGTCACTGCTCATATTCAGGAGACGGCACCAAGGAGCCAAGGCTGTGATCAGCTTGAGCACAGCACTGGTGGGACAGTATCCAGGAGCTGATGTTAAAAAGACAACCGCGGTAATTCGCTGACATACATCTTTGCTGCATCCAACAAAAGAACTCTCCATCTCCATTCTCCAGGCTGTGTGCATATGTGTCTCAGGTACGAAGAGCAATGAACCAGAGGGCCAGTGCCAGACCTTATGCCTGGGAAGTCTCTTTGAGCTTGTAACCTTTCCCCTCCTTCAAGTCCCTCCTGAAAACCCATCTCTCACTAACGTGTGTATTGAATTACAGGCACATAATAGCCCGGCAGGTTGAGAGCCATCTAGGAATGGCGTGCATCAGGGCTGCTGAGCTGGCAAGTCACAGCACACCCCGAACATGTGTGAAGGCTTTCAGGGCTCTGAGCTGAGCCTCTGCCATGAAGTCATGCTGCCAGGTGAGAGCATGACCAGCCCTTGGGAGATGGAGAGCCCTGCACTCTGATCTTAGTGTAAGAATCCATTCCCTCCTGCACTTTCCCTGCTGTGGCTCGTCCTCGCATCCTGGTACCCTCTGCTTTCCAACCTAAAATCTTATCAGACACAGCCAACGAATAGCAGTTCCCTGCAGCTTCTAGCTCAGTAGTGTTAAACTTCTCACAAAGAACTGCATCAGTACAGAATAACAGCCAGGTGAGTATCTGTTAAAGGAGAGCCACTTACAAGCTTCCCAAAAGGTGATTTTTTTTCTTTATTTTCCCACTTGCAGGATTCTCAGCATTTAATCTCTTCCAACACTTTTGGTGAATTACCTGCAGTCCATGGCTGCTGCATGGGGTTCAGCTTCCGGTGCCATTAGTATGGTAACACATAAAGACCCAAACAAGGACGGAACAAATAGTAGAAACAATCTGTAAAAATAATGCTTTTGTCCACTATAAATGCTGAGCAATATTTTAAATCATCAAACCAAAATACTTTAGCAGATATGAACTTTTGCTGCTAATAAATATTTCAGCATCCAGCCCTCTCTGCAGACTACCTTTAAAAGCCTATGGGTTTAATGCTCTGCAATCTGATTCTACCATGATTTTTCAGGCTTCAAATGGCAACTATTGCAACTACTGCAGTAAATATGATTCTGTGAACCTAAAAAAAGAAATGCAGGTGACAGGTCTTTAAAATCTGATATTCATTGCTAACCATACTGCTGAAAATCATGGCTCTAAATTTATTTAATTTCCCTGTTTTCTAAAGGAGAACAGCGAGACGGAAGGAAGAGGGAAGGAACTAAAAATGTTTCCAGGTAATTACTCAATTTTACTGAGTTGCTGTTGTGCTTTACTTAACAAGCCAACTCAAAACTTACAAGTGGCCTAGAAATGGATGATGTGATACAATGGGAAATCGTTCAAATTCAACACAGCTGAAGGATACTTTGTTACTTGGCAGAAATTTTGGTGCTTACAAATACTTTCCCCCTTCCTTTTTCTTATTCAATGTTTAATCTCATTGTAACTTTTATTCCCACTTCATTCTGCTTGTCATTGCCACCTTGCCAGTTGTGTTTTTGGAGACTGCACTTCAAGTAGGATTTTTGTATTTAGAACATTGGAAGCAAATATTTTTTAAATGTGTATGAGGGCAAGCAGGTTTTTCATTCACCTTGTAGAATTTACTGGATTTTATGGCTAGTTTATATGTGCAAAAGCAGATGGACAGAATAACAAATGTATCAGGTGATAAATATTGCCAGATTTGCTATTCAGAATAGTGGACAATATAAATTTCTTGACATGTTTGGTTTATATGATAATATTAAAGATTTTGGAAATCAGTCCTTTAGAGTGCTTTCATTTTATGAAGAAAAAGAAGAGAAGATAAAACTTGCAGGAAGGGTACTCATTGACTTTTCCATATAAGTAAGAGCAGTCTCAAATAAGATTTTTTTTGTGAAAATAAACTAACCTAGCTTTGTCAACATTCAGTGCACACTTTATGTCCCCCATTACCCAAAGACAGATGTGTGGTTTAATAAGCTTCAGCTATACAAGGAGAAAAATTGAACCTAAAATCTGGCCAGGAACTTACCTCACTCTGTTATTCCAGAAGCTTCTTTTAGGTTTGGGGTTTTTTTGGAGGAAGGGAAAAAAATTATTAAGTCTTTCGCCATCTCTATTTTGAAATTCACGCCTCTGTCATTCTCAGCCAATTGTCTCTACACTAGACTCTAGTCAAACCCTTTGGGTTTTGTTTTGTTTCTTTAAACCTTTAAAGGCTGCCTAAGCCAGCTCCTTGGATCCCCTGCTAACTTTTGACCTCAAAGGAAATGGGCTGAAAAAAATAGGATTATTGATATAGGTTTTGATGTTTTTTCCTAAGTCCATACCACCAACTTGACCAAAGTTGTCTGTGTTGGCCCACTGGAAATTGAGCTCTGTGGGATGGAGAGGGCAGTATCTGTGGAGAGAAAGTAAAGGAATGAGTGTTCAGTTTTATTGCTGGCTAGCCGACTCATAGCATTTTTTAATAGCTTAACTCAGAGATTTCTATGGTTTTCAGCTATATATGAAAGTCAAACTCACTTTTTAAGTGTTTAGATATCAGCACACAGAGTTGATGACTGTTGGAGTAGTCTCTTATTTTGGTACTCAATTTTGTGATCAGCAATGACGAAGCCAAAGAGTGATACTTTGAGCAAATCTGCTAGAGAAGCTGATAATAACCTGTGTGTTAGCAGAGTCTGAGGTGATTCAGGAAGCAGCTAGAGGTCACCGAAAAGCTTTGGCAGATGCTTTAATGAGTTTTCTTTGGGAATTCAGCAGTCTCTGCAAAGGCCAGTGCTGTTTAAAAATAACTGCTTACCTTAAGGGTTCTCGAAACATGAGCCAGGCTTTTTGGTCTCTGACTCTGAGCTTGCATACATACAGCAACATTTCTCCTTTTAAATGGAAAAATCTGCCAGCACAGAGTAAGTACATGTATTTTTGATTGTGTGATGCACTTGAAAGTGACCTGGAATGTATTTTAGGAGGAGGTGGCTGTTCTGAAGCAGTCACAGTGCCCAGTGAGCTCTTTCCAGTAGCACTGAAGAGACAGTGGGTATGACAGAATATAAAGAAAGGGGGGATTGATTTTATGTAGAAAATTATAACTTTTTACTCTCAGAGTAACCTTATATACAAAAGTTCTTTCTATAAAGAAAGTAATTTTTTTCTTTTATATACCCTATGTGGTGTTTCTCTTCTTATTCAATTGCAATCTTTTACATCTCCCAGGTAGAAAAAACTGTGGAAAATGTTGCTTTTAAATAATAGAAACTTTGCTTTATGGATAAAACAGCAGAAAGATTTTTTTTGCAAAAAAAAAGCTTTTGGGGATAAATACCACCATACACCTTAGAAGTGGGCACAAAGTCAAATCCCTAGATCTGAGTGCTCTCACATTTAGAAAGCTTGGATCTGAGCAGGGACTTCTTTGGTGCTTTGAATACGTTTACCCAAGTATAACCAGAATGAAAATTATTGGCTCCCAACAAAAATTAATAAAAGAAGACTTTATGCAAACTGAGTAACCGCTGCATGAAGTAGGAAATAAATTGAAAAACAGCCTTTTGAGTTCTGAGGAGATATCTGCTCTGTTCCAACACCAGTAACAACAAAAACTTAGATCTCGCATGCATGAAAAAATCACACCAACTGAGCTTAAGTTATTATTTTTAGAAGACATTATTAATCAGATGCAAGAATATACACAGAAACTTTTATTTTGGCTTAATCCAACTTCATTATATGCAGCTTGATCACACAAGATAACATGTTCAGTTACAGTGCGGCCTTTTGTAGAAGATTTTTTTAAGAGTATTGCAGTGATTAGGTTGCCTGTGCACTTTGAATTTTTGCTGGCCATTTGATTAGGAGTATGATCTGGTCTGATAATATCTTCCCCAGATAGCAAAGATTTATAGCCATATACTTGCATTTATCCCCATATAACCATGTTCTGCATTCATATGTGATACCAATATGGATATCAGCTAGACATTCCTAGCACATACAAAACCTAAGATGTTGCAAGCAGCTTTGTTTGCCACCATCATCTCTTCTGTCCAAGTCCCTTAGTCCTGCAGAAGCCCACTGATACAAATGGTATCTTCTGGTCGTTGTTCAGAGAAGTGGTTGCTTTGCTGGAAGGGTGTATGCATGTGCTCAGCCATTTCCTCACGGTTGCCTCTGGCTGTCCCTGGCAAGCCACGATGAACTGAAAGAATCTTCTGAGAAGCTTGTATCCATGTAAATATGTCTTTCTGTATGTATTTCCTCACTGGCCTAATCCTATTAACAGATCAAGTTTACTGTAAATTCTCTTTCTGACGCATTCACAAACTCTGCAAATAAATGTTTACAAGCACAAGCAAAAAGCAAGAGTGTTTTACATCCCCATGGACATCCAGGTGAGACAGATTTTGGAACTTCAAGCAGAGATC
>NW_009732291.1:63067-81210 GCF_000703405.1 Apaloderma vittatum | reverse complement strand
TTCCTGCTTTGTGGTAAGTTGTGGTCCGTAGCGTCATGATGTAAATCAACAGAAGTGCAGCCCCGGGACCTCGGAGAAGTTGTGGAGTCTCCGTCTCTGGAGACTTTCAAAAACCATCTGGAGGTGTTCCTGTATGACCTACTCTAGGTGATCCTGATCTGGCAGGGGTGTTGGACTAGATGATCCTCAGAGGTTTCTTCCAACCGCTAACATTCTGTGATTCTGTGACTTCTCCATACTGCAGGTACAGAGCAAGAGCCTCATTTGCCAAATGCTGATTCAGCACATCATAAAAAGACTGCTCTGTAAGATGCAGTCTTAATACTCTGCCCTTCAGACTCCAGACTAAGAGGAGCTGAGAAGGAAGCTTGTAACAGTTCAATTACTGAGCATTTTCCATCTAAATCCTGGTTTGAAGCATATTATCACACATTTTAAAAAGTTCAAAAAGAAGCAGTGTAGTTCTTCTGATTATGCCATGAACAAGATAAGTGATTAAGGAGGAGCGATCGAGTGATCAGTGAAAGAGATGGTCAGCTACAGAAATGCAATAAACAGAGGAAATGTTATCACATTGTTCCCCTGAACATTGTTTTAATACTTAATTCAAATACAAAAAATGAACAGCAACAAATGATTTTTTTCTCTGCCATTTTTGAGGACACGTAATTGAAATTACTTAATTTGCAGAAAATTAAAAATACATGATACAAGTTTTTACCATATGTTTCAGTGTGTGATGAAACAGGAAAGACCTCCCAAACAGAAAAATTAGCAAACACGGGCTTTATGTACTAGAAGAAACATTACATTACAGTTTTCCACCTAACTGAAAATCGTTATTTAAACTATCTTTAAAGTAAGGACGCTCTAAGTGCATAAATAATCACTTGCTAATGAATAAAAATTGTTAATAAGATTAATCAACTTCTTCCCCATTGAAAAGCAATTAAGCTACTGTTTTAATTTGCTACACAGTTGCCAAATTTCCCTCTTTTTTTTCTTTTTATTTCCTTCATGACTGCCTGTGTCCCTTTTTATACAGTGCCTTCCTTCTAGATCAGATGATTCTTTGAGATTCTCAACACTTGTTTAAAAGAAACAGTGACTTTAAAGCCATTCTTGTTCTGAAGACTGTACTTCAAGCATGCCTCTAAAAGATTGGGAGTAAAGAGATGAAAGAATCTTAATTTATTTATTAATAAATCTCTTTGGATTTTGCATCACAGATTTTGAACTTTTGCCATGAAATCCATTTGAATCCAAAGGAAGCCATGATTTTCCAACACTTTGGAGTTTATGTATTTCTTATAAATACTTCTGAAACAGAAATAGCTGGTATAAAAAACACCAGCCACTAAGCCATTGGGTAATGGTAACATTGTGCAGTGGATCTTGAAGAAACTTGTGCTGCGTTCATGTTACCTGGCATATATATTGACCTAAGATCTTATATGTTACTAGGATCTAAAGTGGGTGTTAGAAGATGAGTTTTGGTCAAGATATAATGTATGAGAGAGTCAAGTCAGAAGGATAAGCAAGACCAGGAATAGTGCTACTTACATGCTGTTTTCTGGACTTGGTATAATAGATAAATAGCTTGAGGAAGATGACAAATGCGTGATACACTACAGGAGCATTTTATACTAATGAGACATACTTGAAAAATATGGCAACCAGTAGATCAGACTTGTGCGAAAGCCTCTTAGCTTTAACTTGTTAACTGCAGTGATTCTTCAGGGATTCTTCTGGACAGCATAAGGAAGGGGAAATGTGAAATTTCCTTTGCCCTTTTACTACTAAGCAAGCAATTAAAATAATGTGGTCTGTACTGAACTGATGAGGGGTTCCTGCACACTGTCGTGAGAGTAAAGACCCAGTCTGTATTTGAGTCTTTGAGGACATGGCACAATGCTCTGGAAGTGGTGAGGGAGCATTTGCTGAGAAGAGCAGAGCTGATGCTGTCAGCTGAACTGATTTCCAGAAACCATTTCTATCAGCTGATAAATTTGCTTTTGGCTGATCCAGCTGTTGGACAGAAGAATAACTGCAGAAGATGCAACTGAGTAAACAAAGGCCCAAGTCAGCATTTACAGCTGAAAACTGCACTTTAAGAGGGCTTCAGTAACACCATTTGTATTCTCTCTATTCAAGATTATTGTGTGCCAGCTCTTTCCCCCAGCAGAGACTCTGATCCATTGTAATTTCCACCATCTACCAACAGCACAAAGGGGTATCTTTTAGATACCTGTTCTGCTGGCTACAGAGTGGTAGATGTTCTGCTGTGGTGGGACAGTTGTGTCCCATGCCATGTCAGATGTGTAACAGCTTACTGCAGGCAAGCACGGCCAACCCCTGGGAGTAAAGCCTTTCCACTGACATCAGAAGTCCCTACAAGTAGGATCCATAGAACTCCCATGATCATTAGTAACTCTTTGCCACTTCTAGTGACACAAGCCAGCCTTCTGCTTTGGCTTCCCCTCTCAGATACATTTCTTCAGCATGTCTGTTACTTTATTACTTTTCAATGTTCTTTACGATTTTCCTCTTTTATCTATAAATAGTGTATTATTTTAATAGATGTGTTCGGTACTCCACTATTTTTTTTACCTGCCATGACTTGCAAGCCAGAAACACAACAGTTCAGACCTGCCATAATTATCTCTGGTCATGATGCAAGTTTTTGCCAAAGAACAATAATCTGCTCTAATTTAAAAATACAAATATTCATATACTGGGGGAAATTTCAAAGTGATATTGCATTGCTTCACTTTCATAGAATGACATAGGCTGGAAGGGACCTTAGAGATCATCTAGTCCAACCTCCCTGTCATGGGCAGGCACGCCTCTGAACTAGGTCAGGCTACTCAAGGCTCTGTCTAACTTGGCCTTGAACACCTCCAGGGAGGGGGCAGCCACAACAGCTCTGGGCAATTTATTCCAAAGTCTTGTCGCCCTCGTACTGAAGAATTTCTTCCTAAGGTCCAATCTAAATCTATTCTCCTTCAACTTAAACCCATTTCCCCTTGTCCTATCAGTGGACACTCTTGTAAAAAGTCCCTCCCCAGCCTTCCTGTAGGTTCCCTTCAGGTATTGGAAGGCAGCTAAAATGACTATAGATATCTGTATACTTTGTAAGGGGAAGAGCATCTTTGTTTTCACAATTGCTTCACAATTGCTCATATAGGAACAATAACTTCTGATTTGCACAGTAACACCCTGTCCTGAATGTTCCATTATTCAGGGTTGTCATGTTGACCCCACTGTGTCAGTGAAGCTGGGATCTTCTCCCCTGCACTCAGCATCGTATGGCTCTTTTCTTGCCACATTCCCACACCATAGCCAACATCAATTTGTTTCCATTCTTCTCTTCCACTTCCCTCCCACTACAACCACCCCAGCAGTGCTGGAGCAGAGCCCATACTAATAAACACAGCAAAGCATATTAGCTTGGGCTCAGTGCCATGCCTCCTCTCTAACATCATTACACTTTTCCAGTAAAAAACACCTTACTAGATGGAATTTGGTGGCAGGAAAAGAGGAAGGAATGTGAGATGACTCTGAAATAAAACACAATATGCTAAGAACTATTGGCAGGAGGGTCATTACAAAAGCCATAGTGGAAATACATGTCTTCTAGTAAATAAATGACAATGAATGTACATATCATCCCTTAAATACCTCTTAACATACAATATTAAATAGCATGTACTAATAGTCCTATTTCTCCATGGGACAACTTTTATAGGTTCTTAAATGTTAGAATAAGAATTAAAATGGCTGCTGTCTTTAAGAATTTTAATTCCTTTTGAAAATCCATGTCAAATAAATTTTTAAAAGAATCACATCAGATAAAGGCCAATTCCTTCAGGTCACTGAAGTTATTAATGCTCTAGTGTCATCAATGAAGTTTCACCCATTTAACAGACAACTTGACCTTAAATCCACATTCGATATACTCTGTCACCAGTTAGTTCAAAATTATCACTAGCAGACTAATGATGCGGAAAAATTGCCTTCTTTCTCTTCTCTTCTCTTCTCTTCTCTTCTCTTCTCTTCTCTTCTCTTCTCTTCTCTTCTCTTCTCTTCTCTTCTCTTCTCTTCTCTTCTCTTCTCTCCTCTTCTCTCCTCTCCTCTCCTCTCCTCTCCTCTCCTCTCCTCTCCTCTCTTCTCTTCTCTTCTCTTCTCTTCTCTTCTCTTCTCTTCTCTTCTCATCAAAAATCCATACAAGACCTTATCAACAGTGCGAAACTTTTGAGACAGTACATTTTCCAAAAAAGGTCCTTGTAAAAGCTGCTCACATTATTATAGCATGTATTGTTGCTAAGAGCAACAGCCTCTATGGTAAATTTAAGGCTTTAGTGATTGAAATATACTACTTACACAACGTATCTTTAAAGAATATTGTGAATACCTATATTTATTACTAATTGGAATTGGCTGCAGATTACAAATCTCCGATATCGGACATTCATTAAAAGGCCGTTTGTTTCAGGAAGTATTGAAGTTCTTGACTGAGTAAGCAAGATGGTCCAGCTGTGGTCTGTCAGTTTGTCAAGCCCATAAGGAAGGATTTTCCATAGCATGGGCTTCAACATCTGGGACTTTTCACAAAGATACATATGTATGTTAGAAATAATCTTTAAGTACAGACTTTCTTTTAAATTTATTGAATTGGTAGGATCTACTAGCAGAGTAAAAGTATCATAGCTTTTACTATGATAAAAAAGTTCCTGCCTACAAAGGTTTGGAGTTCGTATTTTTGTAGATGAAATTGTTACCCTAAAACCATGGGATCCTGTTAGAAACTTACTGCTTTGAAAATGGATTATTGCCATTTTAATGTAACAATGGAGTATGTGTTAACATCTTTTATCTTAAATTCTTCTGAAAAACAAAAATGGCAAAATTATACTTTGGAGGAAGTTTGGTTTTGTTTTTGTTTTTTAATGCACTTTAAAATGCCTTTGCAAATTCCTGGACTGTGTATGATATTTTCCTACTTTTCAATCTTCCTCTTGTCTAAATGAGTATTTACTTCTTTCTTTTCTTCTACTCAAACTAGAAAACACTACTTACAGTAATATATGGCTGTCCATCTACTTTTTGAAACTGGCAGCAAGATTTCTTGACCCAACAGAGAGAGGAATTATTTTCTATTCCTGTAGATTGATTGCTTTTTTACATGTTTCGAGTTCTGCCTGCAGTTCAGATGTAAAAAAAAAAAAAAAATAATGTAAGGATTAACAACTGTAATGAAGACCTATTGCCTCATTCATGTAATAAATATGTGACTAGGCAGACTCACTCTGTGATTCCAGTGCTAAGAGAGCTAGTCCAGTGGTGTCTACACTTCAAGTCATTAGCCATGTAGCTCTGTGCTTCAGAGACTTGCCAGAACATAAGACCTGTTCCTGCAAAACCAGCAATTCTTCTGGAAAAAGGAGGATGGGAAATTTTGCATGTCATCTGAAATTAATACCACAACTCATTCTTGTGAATAAGCTTCCAATGAGAATGTAGATTGCATCATTTTCTGGGCCTGTGGGAGGAACTGGTAAGTCCTGTTGTGTGACTCGAGGGAGGTGACAGGCTGCTGACATGCTCCTTGGTGGACACAGATGGAAAGACTTGACAAATGGATTAGGTTTTGTGAGTAACAGCCGCTGGCTTCTCTGCTAGCCTCCTGTCTCCACCTTCCACCATGTTTTGGACCTAAGGCAGGACTAGTAAAGGGTTGCTCATGCAAATAAATGAGCAATGAGCAACCCTTTAAAGCTGTGTTTGGAGGAAGTAAAAGCCATTTATTGAAACTTCTTCTCCAGATCACTTTGCCAGCAGCTAACTGAGATTTCCTTCTCGAATTTTGTTCTCCAGTAAAGTGTCTGCCAATATTGGAGGACACAGGCAACTATAGAAATTACTTGACAAATAAAAAGAATGAAAAATTACTTTGGAGGTGGTTTTCAAAATTAACAATGCTGGTTGACCAATCAATTTCAAATCGAAAAGAATGAGTACTTAATTTCTCTTTGTTTAATATAAAAATAATTTTATAACATAAAGTAACTGGCCTCAGTATCATTGACACTGTAGTTCTATTTGACTAACTTGGGAACATTTTGTATTTTCATTCCTTTCCTTTTTGATTAAATATTAGTGCTGTTAGTCGTGGTACACAGACATTGTTTTAGTCAAGAACTGTGCATTTTAAATATTTGTGTTCATTGTAGCCAAGAAGTCTGCGGAGTCAGTGTTTTGGGCAATTAAGCTTTAATCAGGACAGAATGTTTCGATAGTAAAATACACAAATTGCATCTGATCCACTGGTATATGCTACCTTTCTTGTTATGGCACTCAGTCTTTCTTCTTTAAATGGCTCAGCTACAGACTTTCATTTCTAAGTAACAACATGAGCCTCCCATTGCCAACAGAGCTGTTACAAGCTCAGACTGAATGCTGTCTTTATAGCACATTAGCTGTGCAACAGCGCATCTAGTGGGCAGTATCATGATTCTTTATCTATTTACATGCCATTGCTTTTCTTTACCCTGTATTTGAAATTTTCTGTCCCTTACGTTCTATAATGGAAGACACATGGGTATTGTTTTGGTACTCCAGGGAGAGGTTGGGTTGTCTTAGCTTGAGGCCCATTGAAAGGACACAGGAACTATTGGATGTCCTGCTTGAGAAGGTTTAATTCTCAAAAACTAGTCAGCCAGCTTCATCATCTGAAAGTTAAATTCACCGTACCTCTCCTACCTCTTTTCCAATGAAAGTGAGTTTCAGTAAAAGAACAGAGCTAATCACGGCAAGCACATAACTCTCATACAGGCTGATAATCACAGACGCTGTTTGTTTCTCATACTATGAATCCTTGATAATCTTCCCATTTGTGCAAATTTCTAGATGTGGCCTGAGCTCAACCAGTGTCATGACCTCATCTTGACTCGTGCAGGCTTCAGCAGATGTAGAGCCGCCTTCTTTCACTTCAGTTCTGTTCCCTGGCATTTCTGCTACCTAGGTTTCTGCTGTTAGTTGTGGTTTTCAAATTACTCTCTCCTCTGTTTTCATAGCATAAATATTCCAAAGTAAGACCCTATTTTATCCTTTCTCCAGGCTCAGAGAAATTCTGCTTATCTTACCCATATTTGTAAATAGTCTCTGTTTGGCCCTGGAATTTCCTTTAAATCAAGCCTTGCTTTTATTTCTTGGTCATTATGGTACTGTACTCTATTTGAACCTCATATTACCCCATTATAGAATTTCCCCTTACTTGATATTTTGCTATTTAGGGTGATCCCTAATTCACAGTGTCCTGTAAACAGTCTTCAGTCCACTTCATAATTTTCCTTTTCAAAGCAATTTGGGTTAATTTTGACCTATATTATGCAACTCACGAAAATAGTCCCTTTGAAACTAGCAGAACTCTTCACATGAGCAAGCACTTATCAGAGTGAGTAAAATTTCTACAGTCTGTCCCTCAGAGGCTGCTCTTTTTTTTTGACATCTCATTCATTGAATAAAAAATATATATCCTTGCCAAAAATTCTAACTAACCTACTTCTTAGACTTT
Organism: Apaloderma vittatum; assembly: GCF_000703405.1. Lineage (NCBI taxonomy): Eukaryota > Metazoa > Chordata > Aves > Trogoniformes > Trogonidae > Apaloderma > Apaloderma vittatum. Next base: position 73,634 of record NW_009732291.1, on the reverse strand, counting down.
AAAAAAAGAAATTGGGATTATAATTTTTTCTACTACTTTTCCCTGCCCTTCTGGCACCCATCCACAACTAGAAAGAAAGTGCCAAAATAGCACAAGGGTGACTATTATCTGACCCTTAAGTTTCAGAATGATTTGAATAAGCTTTTTCTGTGGACACATGAAAATTTTTCATAGGCTTCAACCAGCATTCGTGTGTGGGCAGCTTAGATGCCTCCGTTCCCCTGGGTTATCCCCGAGAACCCATTTCTGAGTAGACAAGTCAGTCATCTGTTGTTGCTTTTAAGGAGGGAGAAACATAATTTATTGGTTTCACTGAGAAACAGAGATGCAGTTCATAACACTCTAGCCTAAGAGAGAAAGTACAACACACCCTCTTATTAATCATATTTTGAGCATTTAAAGTTGTTGTGGTGAGATGGAGCTGAGGGAAACATGGGACAAAGCTTTGATCACTTTGATCAAGCACAGACCACCTATCAGGCTCCTGGGTGCCACTGTGTGTCATGCACATTTTCAAATTTTTGTCATAATAGCTACCAGTCATTGTAGCTGAGATAAAAAAGGGGATGGTGATTAAACATGTGATTGAATCCAGACTTTTTAATCATACCCCTTCTATCTATTTTTGCAAAGCAGGCTGCCTGTTTTCCCAGAAGTCCACATGAATAGCCCAGGGATGACAATTTGCATGCTAACTGAATTCATGTACCACGCTGATTGTATGGAACATCTGTTGCTGATTGTTTTGGTCCCCCGCTTTTCAAACTAATATATGAAAATGCAGAAGGTAAAAGGCAAATTATTATGCCAAGGGCAGAGAGCAGATTGTTCCTTTTCTTTTTGTTGGAACTCTATGTTGTAGCTATTGATAAATGTCACTACACTCCTACTATCCCCCTGGACTTACACTAAAATACTGTGCTTCAAATTGCGGCAATTTTCCAGATGCTTTTTTCCTTCTCAATTTAATTTTGACATAGCTGGCTTAGAAGGGTTAGAAAAAACCCTTCCCCCATCATCCTTCCCAGCCTACATTCCCACCACGGTACATCCAGAACCGTCATTCCTGTTTTGCTCTAGGTAGATGTAAAGGAAGAAGGCTACCCAGCCGCTCCTCTTGTCCCTGAAGTCTCACTTTGCTCAAAAAGGCAACAATTAATCATCTCAGGGATGATTTTTTCCACCTTAATGGTGATAAATTGAGACAGTTCCTAACATTTCTTAAGGAAGCTACTGCAACAAGAAGCAGGTTGCTGCCAGGATAGCCCTAAAATAACAGCAAGTCTTGCTACAGAGACACAAAGCTATACTTCTAGATCCGTGATACATCAGGTTTTAAAATAGTAAATTCAGTAATAAGTGAGTGAGAAAATTACTGAGAAACTACCTACCCTTCAAAGGTACATTTGCTTTCACATTACAAGCACTTATGTTACTATTTGGAGGGAGGCTATGAAATTGCCAGCATGGTTATCTAGGTTTTCCTAGTGGTTTTGCCTAATATGTAGGATGTAAGGTGCTTATTTCACCATATGAGGAAGAGATGACATGTCCGTGTGTGAAGGAGTTCAGTGTATGGACTATCTGAATGTTTTGGTTTTCAGTCTGGGCAAAAAGAAGAGAAATGGCTTGAAATATCTATTGAGAACATATTCCATAATCCATCACCAGCTGTTGACTCACAGTGCAACTAGCTACAAAGATTTGTTGCATATTCAATATTGCCATAGGAACAGCTCTGGATTACATCACTCCAACTCTTTTAAAGTCGGGTTGCTCTGGATCTCATCTTCTCTTCTCTGCATGTGAATATCGCATTTGCCTTTTCAAATGTCCAATATCGAAGTTGTTTCAGCGAAATATGTATGTGTCTAATTCCCCCAGTGATTCATTCTCATGATTATTATATGAGATCTTACTTTTAATTTTTCTTTTTGTGCTCATTTGTCCTTCAGCAGAGTTCATTGTGAAAGAGAAATTATTATTGTCGCATACATGAATGTTCATGGTCTTTGTGGGAAGGCAAGGTCAGACCTCTGTAGGATCTTTCACACTGAGTCTCTAGGCATCAGCCCACACAATGAAGAGAAAAAAAACAAAACAAGCAAGAAAAAAATTTACTAAAAAACTGCAGCTGGGATGAAGGCAATTCAAGCAACAATGACCTACACTATCTCAGCCAGGCCTTTGATTGCCAGAATCAGTCGATAGTGATCTTAACACTAACAAGAAATTTGGGCAAAAGTTCTCCTGCTCCAGAGATTGTTGTGCTATATTTACTTGACTAACTTCAATGTGAACTGAAAACTAATTTTTCATGGACTTCAGAGTGAACTAGGGTAGTTACAAAAGTGAACATGAAAAGTGAATGGAAAAAGACATTCACCTACTGTGAATCAACATTCATTTCTAATTCACTGAAATGTACTTATTACTATTCTAGAATTTCTTTTCAGTACTGAACTAAAGGAGTAAGGATTTTTTTTTAAGTTTTTTTCTTGCAAGCACTTCTTTTATGTTTTCCTTAAATCAAGTTATTAATTCAAAACTCAGAATTTCATTTTTATCTTAATAAAAATATCCTCTGGTTCCAGTTAATCTCATTATCTGTTTAAGGTGTCAGAATGACTGTTAGATTTCTTGCAGACTTTCAGGAAAAATAGAACTGGATCTAAAAAGCTGATGTAAAATATAATGGAGGAAAAAGTATTCCTGAGAAAATCTTCAGGCCTCCTTTGCCTATCACAAAGAAGGCAAACAGAAACCAATGTCTATCTACCTATATGTTGTATTTAATTTCAGAAGTCTATTATAGTTTTGATAAGAGCTTCTATTTTAAAACTGATAAAATCAATGGATATAAATGGGAGGGAAATGAGAATGTTATAAAACATATGCTCAGGAAGGAGACAAAAATATTCTCTAGAACACAACAGATACAGTCTCCTAGCACAGAACCCAATCTAAAATTTAGAATATAACATGGCAGAAGCCAAGATAGGACTGCCAAGCAAGCTGTTTCCTCATGTTTTCCTTTCTTGTTTGGGAGGTTTTTCGTTTGAGATATATGACAGAGAAGAAGAGCCAGATTTAGAGGTTGGAGTGCTGTAATCTCAGTTTTTCATTCTTTTCCTGAACTAACTCTCAAATAATATGCACAGTGGTAGATCCCACAATCTTCAGTTTTTGTCAGGATTGCCCCACAAATCATGGTCTCTGCTTTCCAGATAGCACCACAAGATGTGGCGTTTCTGCAACTTAAGCGTCTGCTCTCTGTAATAAGAAGTGACTAGTGGTTGTTTGCCGTGGTTTGCACCAAGTTGTTCATAAGACAGAGGCAGAGCCACAGTAAGAGCTGGAACCTCTGTTAATTTTCCATTAAGTTAGTTTGACAAGTCAAATGCTTCGATACTATAAACGACATTAAACTAAATATGCAAACAAAAGAACTTGATTCATATGCTCTTGTGGTTGTTGGCTAATTTAGTAAGAATGGCAGCCTCCAGAAATAACCCTTCCCGTACAGCCACAAACTGTGCTTCCTTAACCAAAACTTTTTTGTCTCAAATCTGCACCAAAAGTATGCCCCCCAGCAACATCCCATCTTTTAATTCTGGTGTAACTATGAACCAAGTGGTGGAATGTCAGTGTCAGACACCCCAGCAATGCTGAGCACATTTGTTAACCAGTGGTGCTTCAGAGCTCTGGAGAGAATATTGCATCCAGAAAAGCAAACTTGTCATGACATGTGAGCTAAGTTTTTGCTCTCTGCAAAAGCTATACAAAGCTCAGAAACTTTGACTCACATATGTAACACTCCTGTTTGTTAAGCCAGCAGAATCACCATTCATGATACTCAAGATGATGGTGTTCAGTGCTTGAAAATACTATTTTCCCATATTTCTGCTTTCTCTGTTCTTAAGAAAAAAAATTTTTAAGAAGCATCAGATATTGCTAGGAGTTTTAAGCTACGTAAAATTAAGCATCTAAAGTATTAGGTTGCCCACAGAGCGAACAGAGGGTAGACACTGGAAATCTTTCCCCAGTGGTTATATAGCAAGGGTTAGGCAAACAATATCCTTATTTAGATTTACCAATCAAGTGCTTCAGTTTAGGCAGAGGTAAAATACTCCTGGACATAAATAGGGATTACCACTTTGTCTACACAGACTACTTTTAAACTACCTTTTCTTGCACTGGGCTTTCCTATCGATATGTGAAATGTTACCTCTGCACAACTCGATCAGGCTTGTAAAGATGCTGTGGTGAAACTGCATTGAGAGAGGATGTTTTCTAATGGGTTTCTAGCATTTCTAGGATGCTAGCAATGGAATGCTCTTGTGAAATTTTCTCCAATTACGCAGATGACAGAGCAGGTTCTAGTCACATGTGGTCCAATGTTCCTAGGCAAAAGCAGCATAAAAGGTCTGCTGATAAATTTTATCAGCTATTTTGATGATTGATCAGGAAACTTTAAGAGTCAGTGTACCTGAATTGACCAAATCAGTCAAATTCATGTTTGATTATAATGTGCTGAAGCCCATGGGGTGATGTGCATTAACCTCAGGGGGCAGCTCGGTTGCATCCAACCACTTGGTCATCCTCCCTTCGTGGGACAGGAGAGAGAATTGAAAGGATAAAAGTGCAAAAACTCAGGGGTTGAGATAAAAACGGTTTAAGAGGTGAAGCAAAAGCTACACATGCAAGCAAAACAAAATAAGGAATTAATTCCCTAATTCCAATCAGCAGGCAGGTGTTTAGTCATTTCCACGAAGGCAGGACTCCGTGACCTGCAATGGTTACCTGTTGTCTCGGTTTAGAAGACAGGGGAAACCTGTGTAAACACCCCCCTTCCCCCGAATTGCTATACTTTTGAAATTATGGGGGCTTTCAGACAAAGATATGGGGATAGGAACACCAGTTCTTTACTAAGAATATTGCAGCTACAAAGGTAATGGTACAGAGAAAAGAAGAACAACAACAACAAAAAATGACCCCAGAATCTCTGACAGAGTCAGAATACGACCTAACTTGGGAAAAAAGTCCAAATAAATCCAAATTAAAGTCCTCCTGGACTGGCAGATGCTGCTCTGTTGGAGTAGAGACGATCCGGTAGAGGGGTCCCCAAAAAAAAGCTCTCCTCTACGGCGAAATGGCGGCAGGACCGCCAAGAGCTCCACGAGGAGCTCCACGAGGTCCGCGTGGCGGGTCCGGCTCCGGTGGCAGCGCGGCTCAGGGCAGGGCCGCGGCTTTTGGGCTAGGGGCGACTGCCCCCTGACCGCCCTTCATTAACCCATGATTACCCACTAACAGAAGGCACCCGCCCCCTGGGGTTACAAGAAATAAAAATATCTTCCAACCGGTTTCAACAGATGAAAATAGAATTACACATTTTTGGTTACATATTGTAACCCAAGACACCTGTGAAGACCTTAACTCTGAACTTCCTGTCTTCCTTATCTTTCTCCATCTTTTATTGCTGAGCATAACATTATACAGTCTGGAATATCCCTTTGGTCAGCTGGGCTTAGCTGTCCCAGCTGTGGCTTCTCCCAGCTTCTTGCCTTGTCCCAGCCCACTCACTGTGGGCTCAGCAGTAGCTAAAACATCTCTATGTGATCAACACTATCTTCAGCACAAATTGAAAACATAGCACCATACAAACTACTATGAAAAATGTTAGCTCTATCTCTAACCAAAACCAGTACATGGGGTGACGATCAGCACAGACTGGGGGCAGCATCCCGGGAGTGTCTGGTAGCCACCTCCATGGAATTTCTGTTTGAGGCTTGTTCTTCTGGCAAGACACCTCCCACATAGGTTTTCATGAATTCCTGCAAAATTTGAGCTCTTATATTAAATCTGAAACATTAGGCATCATTAGTACTAAATTACTGTCTGGTCATCCTTGATAAGGAGGACAGACATATCCTGTCTTTTTTTTTATCAAATCAAATACTGAAGGTGATACAGAATAATTCTTACAATACACTGAAGGCAGATATGATCTAATGTTGATTTAAGTTAATGACAATCAGACTCTCCTAATACTTCTCACATCTTCATACAGCTTCTTAGATCAGGTTTGCCACCATGATAGCATGGCCCTGTGGGTTCAGTCACATGCATAGCAAACTTATTTTTGCCCTGTTTTGTGGATATTTGCTCTCTACCTACCCTCCCTGTGCAATGGAGCCTGGAATACCCCAAAGAAAGGTCCATTTCTCTGGAGACCATGAAGCTTTTCCTGGTCAGAATTAATTCCAGCTCTCAATAAGAAGGAGCACTTTGAGGCTGGATGCTGGGAAAACAAAACTGCTAATGTCAAATCTGTCAGATAGCATCACTACAACTGAAGCAGGAAAAAGCCAAGGAAACCATGCCCTAACTGATGAACTCAATCTATGCCCTTAACCATTCTCGCTTCACTCATCTGAACTGTCAAATGAGTGATGTCTCTTTCATTTGTGCTATATCTGCATTTTTTATATGTCTCCTTTTTATCCATGATTCCTCCTATTTTTTTTCTTGTTTGTGAGCAAGTAATGGACTAGTCTAGTCTTGTAATAATTAATGACTGAACACTTGAATTGAAATGGCTTGCATGCACTATGCTGAGTCAGGACTCTTTGATCATGTCAAACTTCACTCTTCTGTCTCTTACGCAGTAATAAATAATGGTATACAAAATTCAAAAATGGAATAAAAAGTAGTAGAAAAAGCTTATATTATTTTGCCAAAGAAAATTATTATCATTGACAAGAAGGACTCTTGTGTAATCTCCCACTCTGATACACAGGTTCCATCTTTTTTACAGAACAAGGAAAAATGTTAATGATTATTTCTTTCTGTTTCAGTGATGTTATGTGGCTAAAGTTCTAGCTGTTTTTCAGCTGCTCACTGTAGGAAGAGAGTCCTAATGAGTAACAGAAGCTAGGGAACACTACTCCTTTGACTTAAAATACTTACTATTTATTGGCTTCAAAGGAACTGTGCAGTTTTACACACACCAGTAAAAAAAGCTCTGCCTAGAAACAGAAGAATATATTTTGGACCAGGACTTGAGTTTTGGTGGGATGGTGCTGTGAGAGTAATCATACAACAGCATGGCTTGTATGATAAGCAGAAGGGAAACACACTAATTTCTGAACATTTTCTAGAGGACATGCATTCAAGCAGCTCCAGTGTAGTTCATCATCTGGTCCCAGGGCTTAGAGCTAAGGACATCTGTGCTTTGCTTTCTCTTTTAAGTCCTTTTCCACAGAAGCAGCACATAATGCTCCAAGTGAACAAAGCAAGGCCAGCTGATTAACATCTGTTGGTTTGATGAAAGTCATATAAATGGCAAAATTTCAGGTTCCAGGAAGACTGGCTTGAGCTTATAACAAAGACAAACATTGTGTAACAAGCTGCCTTTGCTGTGGCTGCTCATATGCTTTAGAATCACGTTTCACACCTGAAAAGGGGGACCTAGGCTGCCTGAACTGGTTGTGTAAATTCCCTTTCATGTTCAGCCACTAAAAGATGTTAGTAAGCATGCCAGCTACTGTCCTTACTACACAATAATGCAATAGAAGTTTTAGACTTCAGTTTGTACTGGGTGAGCAAGATTTAGCCAATGAGTACTTTGGGATTTCCTTGCTGGTATTTAAGCCACTCTTAATATGGATGTAATTGTGCTGGTAACTGCATCACAGGTGACCACAGTCATGTTAGAGCAAATTTTCTATCAAGGGAGGTGTTAGATTGGAGATGCCAGGGAGCACAGGTGTATATATATCCTCTGCACATTTCTCATGTGTTCACGGATTGGTCTAGAAGTTTGTTCTGAGGAAGAAAACAATATTCTTGTCAACAAGCCTGCGCCTGCTGTATGTGCTTCCTCCAGTAACAGTTACGTACTGGCTAGGTTAGGTTTCTCAGTGGTTAGCTTCTACCACCATACTTCAGGTTTTGAAGGCTCTTAGAACAAATGAGTGTTCAAACAAGGCCAACTGTTTTACCTGCACGACATCTGGATCTCCAAAAGCATGGTGCATGAGTGGAAGGATCACAACGTATTCCATGAACCATTTTTGACATCTGAGGAAACTTCAGCTCTTTTCTGGAAGGAAATAGTCTGTGAGTAAAAAAGTAGGTTGGCTGATACCTCTGTCCTTAGAAATTTTGCCACATAGCAATATAGATGTCTACAGAATACAGTGAGCAAAATAAGCTTACTGAGGGTCATGTTAACACAGTGCTGTAATCAGCTGTGTGTAGTACCTAATAGGATAGTCTGACGGTCACATAAGGTTTGAATCAATGTTAGATCACACCTGCCTTCAGTACAGTGTAAGGACATAACCGGTATTGGTTTCAGTGTTTTCAGTGTAGCTCCAGTGCTACAGCCAGACTGTGAAACATCTGTGCACACTCAGGCCTTGCTATGCACTACATGTCAATTAAAGTAAACGGGACCATCGTAGCACTTGGGGCTCTGGTGGGGCTCCAGGTCTTAGGAACAATTAGTGCATGAAAAAGAATGCCTTCCACTTGCAATATGGAGAAGCAGTCCTCAGTGGTAAGTAAAACTTTCAAGACCTACTGTTTCCTACTCAAGTGAGAAAGAAATGCTAGGGCTAAAGTGAATATACTAAATCACTGGAACAGTATCAAAGTCAGAGTTTTACTGGCCCTTCTGTTTGCACCAGAAAAATACTCAGGTTGAACACAGACCTGTCTGGCTGAGCAGAGCCTTGTGATGCAGAACGATTGACTCATTTTTTTCATCCAAAAACCAATAATCATGGGATAATTAGGTTTCCTTCAAAACAATGCAGGGAGGAACTGACACGAGGTCAGTGTGTGACAGGATGCCATTTTCGTTGGGAAGATTTGAATGTATCTGTAGCACTTTCCACTAGTTGCTGAAAGTACCTCTGCTAAATCTGTGCCATGGGTTAGAGCAGAATGTCACGTAGCCATTGGCTATGCTGTGATCAGGAGGACTCTACTTGTAGGCATCATAGTCCAAAATCAAAAACATGGCTCAAACCAAACTTTCTGATGCATTGGTCTTGTGTTTTGCCTTTGATAATTATCAGGGTAGCTGAGGTTAATTTATCTCTGCAGGTCCATTTTGCTGAAATCACTGTGTGACGGTGGCAAGAGATGACATTAGCTGATAAATGTGTTTCTCAGATACTTGAAATCTTTCAAAAAAGCCACCACTCTTTGTGAAGCACATTATCATCACCAGGCTAATTATACCCAAAGCTGATATTCTAAAAAAGTTTAGGGATTTCCTTTTATACAAGAAAGTATGCCCTTGCAGTGTCTGTTTCTTTCAACAAGTGGATTTTTGCTGAACAGTTCCAGCCTGAAATGTCCCAGATGGTGCTTTCCAGTTGCACTGGAGCATGTATTTTCTGGTAATTGCACAGCTTACCTAATTCCCTTGATCCTGAAGTCTATTCTCTTGTAACAATTTTTTTTTAAGGGGAAGCATCTGTTTTATGCAAAAACACGCTTACCATTTTGAAGGGGCTGGGATGTGGAGGACATTAAAAGCATGATTTTGAAGACTTGGAGTGAATGTAAGGACGCATCTGGAAAGTATAAGTAAATGGTGCAACTTGAAAAACTGTGAGTAAAAGGTAAATCTCGAAAGACATTGAAAGATAAGATTAGCCTAGGATATACAAAGATGATTTGTAAATCAGGCCTCTGCACACTGTGCCATCTTATCTGCTCTCCCCCAAATTACTTATTATTTTATTCCCAAGTCTTCATCTTTTTTTATCACAATAAAGTGTAAGGTACCATACAAATCTATTTAACATTTCATTAAGGACTCTGCCTAGTGCACTAATGCAAGCAATTATTGCATATGGTTAAGTGCTCAATCAGGTGTGTGAAGCAAAGAAAAGACTTCAAGATACAATTGTGTTAGTACTATGTTGATAAAATTAATCATTAACAGCCAAGGCACTACTTGCTACCTGCACACCAAGTCTTTGGGAAACAGACCAAGTTAGGCCCTGTGACTAAATTTTAAAGACTTTTTTCCCAAATAAGATTGGCAGTGACTACTGAGGATTATGCAGGGAAAGGGAGTTTGTATTTCCCTGGGAACAGGGGCAGCTCTGAGGAATTATCCTAGGAAATGATCTTCACAGATAACTTCATTGAGCAAATTCCTTTCTAGTAAGAACAGCTTGGTGCATTGACAAAACTCTCAGTGACTCCTGATCTCTTTCAAGAGTGCATGGTAGGTTTTAAAGCTTTTAAAGCTTTGGGATTTTTTTAGTACCAGAGGCTTTGCATTTGCTGTCGAGTATGGAGAGTCTGTGTGTGGGAGAGGAGGGGGTTGTGCCAGATATATGTAGAGTACGGTAAGAGTGAGCCAGATAAGCCTGAACTGAACAGCTATTTCTGGCTGCTCGAAGCAAGGACACCTGGGGAAAAAAAAAGAAAAAAAGAAAAAAGAAAAAAAAAGATAAAAAAGAAAAAAAGAAAAAAAGAAAAAAGAAAAAAGAAAAAAAGAAAAAAAAAGAAAAAAAGGAAAAAAAGAAAAATGAAATAA